>NC_136937.1:11134188-11186688 GCF_949987615.1 Pollachius pollachius | reverse complement strand
GTGTGTGTGTGTGTGTGTGTGTGTGTGTGTGTGTGTGTGTGTGTGTGTGTGTGTGTGTGTGCCGGAGGTGCACTCCTCAGCACATCACTCAAGGTGTTGTTTACGGTCTGTAATGTGTTTGGTAAGGTGCAGGCACTTAGATAATAAAGCCCTCATACAGAGGCGGGACATAACTGCTGCATTTCAATACGCAACCCTGCATGGGGAATTATGTTATGCTAAAGGCGTTTCCAGCCAAGGTGGTCATCATGAAAAAACAAAATACATGGACCTGGACTTGTACTTTAGTTGCTGGGTTTTGTATACTCTTTAAGGCATGGGCACTACTTTCCCTATCTTTCCCTGCCTACCTGAAACTGTATGCAGCGATGTTCGAACCGGAAACCCCCTGTGGTTGGGACACACGCATTGCATCCGCCAAGCCAACCTCAGAGAGATTAATTAGAAGATGAGTTTGTGGTTATCATTAATTTATCCATGAGTCTGTGTTATACATCTATGAAAGCTTCAAGCTGTGTATTCAAGGGTTAGGCCCACGGGTGAGGAGGATGTAGTGGGTGAGGAGGATGTAGTGGGTGAGGAGGATGTAGTGGGTGAGGAGGATGTAGTGGGTGGGTGAGGTAGTGGGTGAGGAGGATGTAGTGGGTGAGGAGGATGTAGTGGGTGGGTGAGGTAGTGGGTGAGGAGGATGTAGTGGGTGAGGAGGATGTAGTGGGTGAGGAGGATGTAGTGGGTGAGGAGGATGTAGTGGGTGAGGAGGATGTAGTGGGTGAGGAGGATGTAGTGGGTGGGTGAGGTAGTGGGTGAGGAGGATGTAGTGGGTGAGGAGGATGTAGTGGGTGAGGAGGATGTAGTGGGTGGGTGAGGTAGTGGGTGAGGAGGATGTAGTGGGTGAGGAGGATGTAGTGGGTGAGGAGGATGTAGTGGGTGGGTGAGGTAGTGGGTGAGGAGGATGTAGTGGGTGAGGAGGATGTAGTGGGTGAGGATGTAGTGGGTGAGGAGGATGTAGTGGGTGAGGAGGTAATGGGTGAGGAGGATGTAGTGGGGGGATAGGTGGAGGTAGTGGGTGAGGCGGAGGTATTGGGTGGGGGAGGTGGAGGTAGTGGGTGAGGCGGAGGTATTGGGTGAGGGAGGTGGAGGTAGTAGGTAGCAGGTGTAGGGTCCTCCAGGCTGTGTGCAGCGGCCAGAGAGAGAGAGAGAGAGAGAGAGAGAGAGAACGAGAGAGAGAGGGAGAGAGAGAGAGAGAGAGAGAGAGAGAGAGAGAGAGAGAGAGGAGAGAGAGAGAGAGAGAGAGAGAGAGAGAGAGAGAGAGAGAGAGAGAGAGGGAGCGCACCCTTCATGGGTGTTTAAGCAAGCACTTTAAATGGAAATGTTCCTGACTAGTTAAGATACATAATCATTTGGTTTTAGAATTCAGCTCGCTACTCTTTTTGTCTCTTTATCTCTCTCTCTCTCTCTCTCTCTCTCTCTCCCTCTCTCTACCCCTACTCTCTCTCTCTCCCAAACACACACACACACACACACACACACACACACACACACACACACACACACACACACACACACACACACACACACACACACACACACACACACTGACATCATTGTCTTTGTTGTAACTTTTTAACTCATTGTCCTAAACTACATTTAACTGGACGTTTTCATTGGGAAACTTCTGTTACGAGAGCAGATGTACACCACTTACTCCTTACTTTGGAGAATCACCAGGGTCAGCAGAAACAATATATTCTCAAATGATATCATTACTCAAGAAAAGAAAGGTAAAAAACCCAAATTCGGTTTCTTTATGTTTTTACATATTTTATTATGCATGTTTTATATGTTCAAATAAAAAAAAAGTACCATAACCAAGCACCAATCTCAAGTTACCTTCCCCTTCTGTTTAAACCCACACCTGAATCTCCTTGTCCTTTGTTGTCTCTCGACAGGCCTGTGTGTGCTTGTTTCATTAGCCTAATTCATCCTGGCTGGGACACTTCACTGCCTTCCAACTCATCTGTCCCCTTCACACTCCTAACTCAGGCTGGAGTTCAGGGCCAAACCCACTCCCTCCCCATCTCCCAACAAGTGGGGGCTGATCACAAAGGGTTGCGGCCATTTGTTTTGTACTTATTACATTATTTAAGGGACAGACCTGGTGGTTAGGCGACAGGACGAGCAGAAAGGGGAGACAAATGCACGGCCAGCTAAATGACATCAGAGGGGTTTCAATAAAGCAAAAACAGCTGGCCTCCTCCATCTCCACACTTTATAAATCAGTTAGAAGCAACAGTAGAGAATGGGCACCTTCTGCTCTGAATCCGGTGGCTGTTTTGTCTTTTCTTTCACATTTCCTTGTCCCCTTTTACCGGGAGTGGTGAGTGATGAGTGGTGTTCATGAGAGAGAGAGAAGGAGAGAGAGAGAGAGAGAGAGAGAGAGAGAGGGGGGGAGAGAGAGGGAGAGGGAGAGCGAGCTGCTAGTTCCTTTGTTCTCTCTCGCCCCGCGATGGCCCGTCATTTAGACACGGACTGCCGGCAGCAGTCTGTTCCACATTAACTGCATGAGAGGTCAAACCCGTTTGATCATTAGCTTTCACAAGGAGCTCAATATCTCTCTGCCGCCTCCTCCGTCTTCTCCTCCTACGCCTCCTCCTCCTCCTCCTCTCTGCGTTCAATTTATCATCCATTTTCAAAGTGCTTATGGTGTATATCTGTGTGTCGATTTCTCCCCTCATCGCCACCATCAACACATACGGTTGATAAAAGTGGATAAAAAATATGAAATCTACTGCTGCGTTCAGTAATTATTATATGTGTTTTTTCAGTGATGATGACGATGATGATGATGATGACTATGAAGCTGATGATGATGATGATGATGAGGATGAGGATGATGATGATGATAACGATCATGAAGATGATGACGGAGAAGGATCTATTATGATATTAATATTATTGTTGTCACAATTACTCACAGTACAGTACCATGAGCCTTAAGTTTCCCGTTTCTTCGCACAGAGAGACCTCCAGCGTCTCTCTGTGTGCAGCTCACACGTTTCCAGTGGAAATGAATCCCATTATTAAACACGCCACACTTCAGAAATTTCAATTACTATAGGCACCCCGAGAAGGAGAGCTAACACACGCCTTTTCCCTAATGCATGAATATTGTATCAGGAGGACCCGGCGAGTAATCATGGTTCAAACCACCCCCCTCGAAAAAAAGAACAAAGTCACATTTTTCAACCGTCCAATTAAATCCACACGACGAGCGTCCAGCCAGATGGCTAGCCCAGACAACAGGTCTGCTTATGGTATCTGTTTATGCATGAAGAACTGAGACGGTGAACAGTGGTCAAGTCGTATGACAGCTGAAAGACCCCAGAAAGAACCCAGCAAGAAGGCCTGGTCTGGCTGGCTGACTGGCTGGCTGGCTGGCTGGCTGGCTCGCTGGTTGGCTGGCTGACTGTCTGTCTGTCTGTCTGGCTGGCTGGCTGGCTGGCTGGCTGGCTGGCTGGCATCGTTTCATTGAGCAGAGGGGTGTGGTAGTCAGCATGGGATGGCAAAAAATGGATACCGCTGACGTATACGTGGTGGCCGACGCGATGCTGTTTGGTTTTTTGAACATCAAGACACTTTTTCTAATCATTGCTAACGCGCATGCAATTCAACTGAAAAAAACGTAAACGTCTGGGAAAATAAACGATGGAGGAGTTTCCCCCCCCCCCCCCTGAATGCCTTTTTTTTGGGGGGGTAAAGCATACGCACACACCAGGGAACGACGCAATGTGTTTTTTTCCGACCCCATAGAGGACAAACACTTACCGCTGTTAATTTCCTCGCTTGCCATTTCTCCATGTTTTGCGGACTGGAGCACTATTTCCAGTTGGGTAAAACGTCCCCTGCTGCCATCGAGCCGTGAGCCTGAGAGGCAAAAAAAGGTCAAAGCAATTTATATTTGACACGTGGAGTTTGATCGTTTTGTCATCGCCTCAGGCCCCCAAAACCTGCCACACTTTCTCTCTCTCTCTCTCTCTCTCTCTCTCTTTCTCTCTCTCACACACAAACACACACACAAACACACCCACACATTCACACACGCACGCATGAACACACACGCACACATTCACACACAGATCTGAAGGGTCCATCTACATAACGTGCTGGCACGATAAAAAAAAAAAAATTGAATCTTTGTGTTATGAGAAACAGCCAACATGGCAAATGGGTGAACAAATGGACGGAATGATATTACCTGGGGAAAAAACATTCTGATATTGGACATGGAAACCGCTGGGTGAAGGTGTGGGTGTTGGGTGTGGGTGTGGGGGAGGGTGTGGGTGAGGGTGTGGTTGAGGGTGTGGGTGAGGGTGAGGGTGTGGTGGATGGTGTGGGTGAGGGTGAGGTTGATGGTGTGGGTGAGGGTGAGGGTGAGGGTGCGGATGGGTGGCTGATGGTGGGGTTGATCTGTTGGCACATGTCCGGGCGGTCATGAATAATAATGGACAGAGGTCGGGTGTGGTCTCATCGTGTGGTTATTTATGGTACACATCTACTTGGGTAATGGGAGAGAGAGAGAAAAGGCAGAGAGAAAGAGTGAAGGAGAAGGAGATGGGGAGGGAGGGAGAGAGAGAGAGAGAGAGAGAGAGAGAGAGAGAGAGATGGAAAGAGAAGGAGAGGGAAAGGGCGACCAGAAGGTAGCCCAGGAAAGACACCAGGAGAGAGAGAGAGAGAGACACGATAGGAGAGACCAGGAGAGAGAGCGAGATTGTAAGAGAGAGAGAGAGAGAGAGAGAGAGCGAGAGAGAGTCTGGTTTATAGCCTCCACGGCGATGGTAGTCATGACGATCCGCACCAGGATGATTTATGGGTGGGCTCTCTCCAAGGCAGGGTACCGCGGTGACCTTGCTGTTGGATATCAGAGGAAGATATCAGTGGACAGGGATCTCGCTCTCGGATGCCCCCCCCTCCGGACCCCTCTCCAGGCATCCCTGTCTGTGGCCTGTCTGCCTGTCGTGAGATGTTTGCACTCTGCTTGTCCTGTTGCAGGGTCATGGGTACGATTGCATGTGTGAGATTGTGCTTGTGCTTGTGTGTGTGCGTGTTTGTTTGCATGTGTGCTTGTGTGTGTATGTGCTTGTGTGAGTGTGTGTGTGCGCCTCAGTGAACCTTTTTTTAAATCTCCATTTAATTTATATTTCTTATTGAATATCTGATATCTGAGATTCGTGTCTGGGATTAATAAAACACATCTTATATTTTATACATTTCTGGGTGTGCTGTGCATGAGCTTGGACTAGAAATGACATTGAGCTACACTAGAAATAGCGAGAATTAGCCGTGTGTTTGTGCCTGCTCTGCATGTGTTTATATAGGTGCATGAAGCAGATGGCTGCACGTTTGCTTGTATGTGTATGTGTGTGTGTGTGTGTGTGTGTGTGTGTGTGTGTGTGTGTTTATGTGTGTGTGTAGGTGTGTGTGTATGTGTGTTTGTGTGTGTGTGTCTTATTATACAGATTGCATGCATGTTGCACATGCCTTTGCTTGTGTGTGTGTGTGTGTGTGTGTGTGTGTGTGTGTGTGTGTACGCGGGCACCGTGTGTGCGTTTGACATTGCAAGTGTGAGAGCAAGTCAGTATTCCATGACAATTATGGATGAGGTGCTCAGAATAGCATGGTGGAGAAGTATCGCGGCTCAGGAAGATGAAGCTGGATTTTCTCATGAAATGAGGGATAATCTGCGGTCATAATCACATCCAGGGCACGCTGATGATGAATGGACTGTGATGGTGTCATCTGTTATCTATCAAGGCATTCGTTATTTCTCTCATATCCTGACAACCAAGGTTTGTGAAAGCTGGTCCTAATGAAACTCTGGTAGCGCTAACTCAGACTGATCAGGTGGACGTTTGTCACGGTCAGCCTGATAGCTAGAGGAACAATGACTCACTTATGCTAACTGGGTATTAGTGTCTGTTGTGATGCAGTGATGTTCAATGGCATCCTTCCATTGGCTTTAATTAAGGTATTAAAGGCGGGCAGGGTTTAGCTAGATCCTATGGAAAGCAGGAGATGGCATCCAAATCGTTTTTATTGTTAATTCGCTTGTCTCGACAAGCACATTGAAAATAATGCTTTTTAAAGTTAATTTGATTCAATGCTGATAATGACATCCAGATATAATGGCAAAACAATATATTATCTAAAATGTATATGTTTTAGTTTCAAGTTATGGAATGAATTATTACACTCATATACAACGACTGGTCTCTTGGATGTCCTGATATTTAGCTGTTATTGGCTGTTCTTTAAACGTCCCTAACTCTATTTGTATAAACCATTATGATCTTATTTTCTCCAGACACAACAAAGACCAAGAAAGGAAGAAACAGTTTCATCATTAAAGTCTCAAGTGCAGAATCATGAAATAATGTATGAGCCGTGACCTCTCTGGCCCTCCAGAAAATTGGAGGATCTGACCTTTATGAACAGCCAGCTGGAGACGTCACTGGCAACACTGCTGGTATCTTCCTGCCCAGCCATGCTGCTGTGTGTTAGTTTGTGAGTGTGTGTACGTGTGTGTGCATTTTTACATGTTTCTATGTGTGTGGGGCTGTCTGTGCATGCATTCATTTGGCTCAGTGTAAGGCTGTGTGTGTGTGTGTGTGTCCATGTGTGCATTTGTGTGCGATAGCGTGCGCGTGTATGCGTGTGTGATTGTGTGTGTGTGTTTGTGTGGGTATGTGTGTACGTTTTTGTAAGGTTGTAGACTGGCTGATGTGTGTATGTGTGTGTGTGTGTGTGTAAGCTATTGGTCTGGCTTGTGTGTGCGTGTTTGTGTCTGTGTGTGTGTCTGTGTGTGCGTGTGTGTGTGTGTGTAAGGTTGTAGTCCTGCTGGTTGGGGGACATGGAGAACCTGCTGTGACCCATGTGGCTCCAGATGTTAGGCGTTGCACCTCCGACTAGCCTTCCGCACACACACACACACACACACACGGACACACACACACACACACACACACACACACACACACACACAGTCACACACGGACACACACGGACACACACACACACACACACACACACACACACACACACACACACACACACACACACAATCACATGGTAATGACTTTGTAGAATGGTAGCTAATGCTGCGAGGTCCTGAGGATAAATAGAATGAGGAGGTGAGTCTGAATGTAATCAGAACCCTCTCCATCTGTGGTGAAGAAAGATTTGGTTGAACAGCATAAATATGTTATTACCAATTCAGAAAAAATGTCATTAAAAATAGTCATTATTCAAGAAAAATGAAATGATATCCGTATATATAGCCTCCATTATGTTATGCGATCCTTCAGCATTTCATTGGACAGTGCAAAGTAGTGAAATTGCACATTAAGAGATCATTTCACATGCTGCTGACTCCTCCAGTCTTGATTAATAGTATTACATACGTTTTTTATTACCATCAAAAATAGCATTCGGTCGTTATAAATGGACTGGATCCATGTGTTTTTATTAACGTTTTGTCCCACGAAATAAAGAAAGTATATGTATCATTAAATACAATCTAATAGTACAGGTAGCAATGTGTATGTGTACCAAGTTGCAGGCAACACTTTCCCATCCTTCAGCCAAACTAACTGGTGATGTCCAGGAGAAGTCACAGAGTCGTGATCGAGACCCAACAGGTCCAAATGCAGAGGCTGATCCCCGGGGCAGCGGAAAAAAATAAGAGCGTAATCTCATCGGTTGACATTTAATGCACATTTGGCTGATGAATTAAAACATGAATTGCTCACTTTAACAAAGGGCGGTGTGTGTACCGTCTCGCTCCAGTGCGGTGATCAGAGCTCCGAGTGGAACGACACCCAGCCTGGCACTGCTGAGGACGGTGACTTCTGTTTACGCTGCCCCTCGGCTACCATGGCGACAACGCTCCCGCCACTCATCTGATCGGATTTGGTCTGCCCTGTTTGAATTAAACAGTCAAACCAGAACACACTCATCCACTTTCATTCATTTTCCTGCACCGGTTTCTCTCACAGGAAATCATTTGTCAATTTTAGAGGCAGCGTTCCTCGTCTTCATCTTCCTGCTTCCTGCGTTGTACACACCACACCATCAAGGACTTCTCCATCCATCCACCGCGCCTCAGATACACTCATAACAATAACACAGCGAGCGGACACGAGAAACCATCAAACAAATCCGCATTTTATCTCTGCCCACCGTCACACACAGTGGAAACCACCAGCCTCTGATACAGCCGTGCTGCTGGTCACGGTGGGGTGTGTGAGGTCCTTCTGTCAGACGGTTGCACTACGGGTGGGGTTGGGTTGGGTGGATGAGGGGGTGAGGGTCTAGGGTGGGTCATGGGGAGTATAATAACAGCACTAGGCAATCTGCCTCGATCAGTGTCTGAGTCGCATGGCTGCACACAGCCTCCCCGCCACTAATCTGAGCCTTGGCAGCTCCCAGACGCAGAGCCAGAGCCACCTCACCGTGTCCACATAATTACCGGCACAAACAAGTCGTATCTTCTGTGTGACCGGGTATTCATGAGATTCAATTGTCCATGATCACCAAACAACAGTGGTGATTGTGAACATTACTGTTTAATCGAACACTAATTGGACTGTAATTTCCCGGTGTGTGTGTGTGTGTGTGTGTGTGGGCGTGTGTCCGGTGTGTGTGTGTGTGTGTGTGTGTGTGTGTGTGTGTGTTTGTGTGTGTGTCCGGGGTGTGTGTGTGTGTGTGTGTGTGGGTGGTTGTTTGTTGTTTTCACTTCAATCCAAACGGTAACAGAGGGTCAAGTGCAGAATGAATTGGACAGTTTAGTGTCCTGTGTGTGTGTGTGTGTGCGCGTGTGTGTGTGTGTGTGTGTGTGTGTGTGTGCGTATGTCTGTGTGTGAGGGAGGGAGAGAAAGAGATAGAGATAGAGAAGGTGAGTGAGTGAGTGAGTGAATGTGTGCGTGAGCGAGAGAAAGTGGTAGAGAGAGAGAAAGTGAGTGGGTGAGTGTCTGTGAGTGGTTGTATGTGTCTTGATGAGAGAAAAAAGAAAAGCCAGAGACAGACAGAGCGACAGATAGCCAGAGAGATAGCGCCAATGCCCATGTGAGCACAACCTTGCCCAAGTGCGTAGCTTGTGATGGATCGCGCACACTCGTGCTCGTGCGCGCGTGTGTGTGAGTGTGGGTGTGCTTGTCAGCGCAGTGAGAGACCACCAACTGTCCAGGGACTTTTGTACCAGTCTAGCGGCTTGCCGGTCTCATATAATCCAGACACATTCATTATCACACTGTTCACCGTCGCGTCCTCCACCCCATCACCGCCTCCACCGCCACCTTGCAAATCATCCACCCTGCCCTCTCTCTCAGACACAGACACTCTGTTTTGAGTCCTTCTCCATTTGCATTGAATCATAGCGAAGGCTTTTTCCTCCAAAGCGACCTGCACTTAAATTCAGACACAGGTCCGGTACTCCTGGGGTGGGACAGTGTACTCTGCAGCGGTGTTCCCCTCCCAGCCGAAAGGTACTGGGTTCGATCCCTGATGTCCACAATGCTAAACCTGTACCCATCCTAGAGTAAGACGCCTGGACCCACTACCTGCTCCTTCATGGCCCCGTATTAAATCTGCTTTGGTTTGAAGGGACTCCTCAATGACTAGATGTCATTAAGGAGCAGGTAAGGGGTTATCTCGCTCAAGGCTCACGGCCACTGAGGACTGAACACCACGGACCTGGCGAGTGGAAGTCAAATAGCCAGTGGGACTATCCTGGCCCACATCCCTCTGATAGCTCCCAGTCATTATATAATGGAGCAGCTGATCTGCGTGGCCATTCGTCAGACCCCCGTCTCTCCACCATGTGGGCCCCCGATCCCCCCGGGCTCAAAGACCGTGAACCCAATTAAAGAAGACGATTTGCGTGGGAATTTATGGAGTCCAATGCCGTTTTGCCAACGGCATCAGCCTGGGGGAGTGGGGGGGCTTTCTCCAGTCGTGCAGTCGAGGGGGTCTCGTTCCTTCGCAGAGCTCACGGTGGTCGTTTGAGTTCATGGTTTTGTTTGACTCATTGCCCCCCAGAGAGAACTACCATACCGTACTGAGAGTAGATTGAACCAGGACTGTATAGTGTGAGCTCTTCTTCAGCATGGCGTCCCCCCTCTTCCACTGAGGACAGCATTGTTATTCAGAGTGGGGTGGGATAGACCGGGTATCCCCCCAAGACGTTGAGGCCGACCTGGTCTTAAAGGTGGACGACTGCAGTGCACGGAAACCAGTGTTTTTCTGTAGTTTGTCCATGTATCTGCTTTTAATATCTTTATCATTTATTATTTAATCCTTTTATGCTGTTCATAAAACATGCTGTGTAGCGTTTATATTTGGTTTCATATCTGAGTATAAATCTAGCATGGAAGCAGCCTTGGAGGGAACATTTAAGGTCAAAGCTTTTTCCCAGACAGGACTTATTTCCTTTTTAAAGTCGTATAGATTGTGTGGGAAAAATCCTAGTTCATCAAGTAACCGTGATCAATCATAAATGGAAACATGAGCGAAAAAGGGATATTTCTGTTGTCTTTGATTTAAAGCAGAACGTTTGGGGAATCATTCGTTTTTTCTCAACCTCATGAATACGAAGGTTGTTTAACAAATACTTAAATATTCTGGTGCTGAACTGATTGAACAGAGACTCAAGCATTATTCCATTTCAACACTGTCAGGCTGACAGATGATTTCTGTGACTCACTTCATCCCTCATACACACACACACACACATGCGCACGAAAGGACGCACGCACAAACACGCACACACACACAAATACACGCACACACACACACTCACACACACATGCACACACACACACACACACCCACACTCACACACACACACACACACACACACACACAGACACACAGACACACACACACACACACACACACACACACACACACACAGGAACACTTCCTTTCACTCTCTCTCTTTAGACCTCATGTGTCAGTGCTTAAGAAGAGGGGAGCTTTCCTTCTAATTCATCTTTTATCTGAAACCATCACCCACGTCAAAATTAATATCGTCATTCATCATTCATTCCTATGACATTAACAGATCGCTGATAAACTTTAAACATAAGAAAACCTAGTGTATATCCCCATATCACCGTGATCAAAAAGCACAACCCAGGTAAAGCAGCGCTATAAAGAGCCCCGATTTTAAGAACAGCTTTCATTCTTTTTGAACGTTCTCCTACTTGTATAAAAGGTGCAGCGGGAGGCAGGTTCCACACGCCTCTGTACGGATGGCGTGCGCACGGAGGTAATCATTGAGCCATCACGGCAATCACCAGAGCCACTCAGGAGAGGCATGTCTTCCATACGCCACTGTCAGATGAATGAGCACGCTCCAGCACACACATTCACCTTTTCACAGGCAGAGTAAATAGAGGATGTTAAGTCATTTTATGGGGACATATTATGGGGTGGGAATAGGGGGGGTTGGGGGGTATAGGGGGGTTGGGGAATGGGGGGTTGCATTGAGGTGCACAAACACACACACACACACACACACACACACACACCGCATGACACAAACACATTTGCATGCGTCCATGCAGAAAAGCACACAAATACGCACATATGCAAACAAACACTTTCACGAATGCATGCACACACATCCAGGCTTGCACACGTGCAGAAAATCACTCATTCACACAAGCACACACACACAGACACACACACACACACACACACACACACACACACACACACACACACACACATACAAAGACACTCACGTATGCATGCACACGCACTCATGCTTGCGCACACACACACACACACATGCTTGCGCACACACACACACACACACACACACACACACAGACACACACACACACACACGCCCACAGGAGGAGGCGTTGCATTAAGGGGGTGAGAGACCCATCTGGTGAGTGTGCGACTCTAGCACTCAGCGGACCCTGATTTCATTATCTCAGCGTGTTCGCCGTGACCTGGAGAAAAGTGACATCTGATTTACCTCAAGATCAATTTGTATGTAAATCAGCGAGGAAACTGGAGGGCAATAGAGGGAGCGGTGGCATAACAAAAGCTGTTTCCAAGTCTGAGAGCAGGTTGGCTGGGGCTCCATCAGGGCTGGGTGTGGGGGTGGGGGTGGGGGTCCCTACAGAGGGGACTGATGGAGCTGATTTAGGTAATGGGACCTTTAGGGCCATGTGGATGGCTGGTCCCAGAGGGGTACCCTACATAAACCCCGGCGTAACTCCCTCATTAAGGCCCACATGCCAAGTGCATGTTCCTTTTGTTTTTTTTTGTTCGCCGTTTCACTTAAACCCGCGTATGGAAGCCGTCACGATGGGAAACAACGGCCTTTGTCGGCTTATCAGCGTTAAACCGCGTTTGACCTTTGATGGTTGTGACATAATGTTAGGGTTTCAAAATAAGATAAAACACAAATTCTGACACTGGATTGAAGCCGTTGAATTGATTGGAGTTTAAGAAGGTTCCCCAGCTGTTGTACAGCCCACACCACCAAGTCTTATTACGAGCTGGTGTCTCTCGTCTAATAGAGGACCCTCCCAGAAGTGTCGTACTGGGGGGCTCCAAAGTGCCGCTCCTCACATTAACATCTGGTGTTTTTCCTTAATGTGTGTCAGGAGCAGCGACTTGGTCAGGGTGTGGTATCTCCTCTGGTGTTTTCTCGACCGGTGCACTCTCATGCTTACCGGAAGGAGGCCACGTAATTAGATTGATATAGTGCACCTGTGGTGGTCCTTCAAACAGGCTCTATGTGTTTTACATTTGCCTACCCAGAATATGGATGTGATAACTTTGGTTCTGTTGCCAGGCTAATTTAAGCCAAACAGCTCCTTTTAACATTGTCAGACGCGTCCAATAATATGAATACAATAAATAGTAATGCTTGAAGTGTAAAGTTGACACTGGATTAATACAATTAAATTATATAGAACCACAAAACGGTGTCCTGCTAGCTAAGAGGATGGAACTGCTAGAGAGGGCATTAACTCGAGGTATAAACACCAGGGACGGCTGGTATCAATGGGCTAGTGGGGCTAAGCCCTCCCTATCTTTTAGAATAAACATGAGAACACTATTAAATTAATGAAAATAGTAAAATATAATAATTACTACAACTTAGAATTGGTTGATTTTGGTGCAACGGAGAAGCAACAGCATCAAATAATCACAAAAACGCAGGAGATACATATAGATATGTTGTGTGGGCTTAGAAAAGATCAGCCCAGACAGATCGCCTGGGCTGATCCTTCTAAGCCAGGGGTCGGCAATTACGTTTGGACGCGGGCCAATTTTTTTTCAGACAATGGCATCGCGGGCCATAGCTTTGTTTTTTGGGGGGGGGGGTCTACTATTTAAATTATTATTTATTTTATTATATTAAAATAAAATAAACATCATCTAACTTTTAAAACGCATTTAATTTAATTCCATTAAAACGTTTATTTGCTTATGTTCGCTGTTTTTATGCCGCCTGCTGCATCTCGTGTTGTCGCTCATGAAACAGGCGATTGCCTAGCAACCTGCCGTATACAAATATTCTTTTAGATGACGTGTAAAAATGATTAGCTGAACATTGCTATGCTAGTTATCGATGCAAAATGTCGTTGTCGAAAGCCTTGAAAAGAAAAATTGATTCAGAATGCAGGACCTACAAAGAAGAATGGAAGCATAGGTATGCGTTTATCCTGCCTGCATTTATTAATGCCAAGCCTACATGTCTCATTTGCAACGAGGCTGTTGCCGTTTGCAAAGAATATAACATCAGAAGACACCATGAGACAAAACATGGCCAGTTCAAAAACGCATATCCTCCTGGGACAGAGGTGCGAACGAATAAAATTAAAGCATTGGAGGCTGGATATGCACACAGCAACAAAATACTTGTCAGGTCATTCACCGAGCAGCAGAGGGTTACAAGTGCGTCCCTTAAAGCAGCATGGGTTCTTACCCGTCACAACAAACCATTTACGGACGCAGAGGTTTTTAAGGAAGTGATGGTGGCTGTTTTGGAGGAGCTGGCTACAGATAAGTCAATGGATGGAGTGATTGCCTCAGTGAAACAAATGCCGCTCTCAGCGAGGTCAGCTTCCCGACGCATAGAGAGCCTATCTGACGATGTGCGCGGATCAATTATGAGTGGCCTGAGTCAGGCCAACTACTTTTCCGTTGCCATTGACGAGAGTACAGACAACACTGATATCAGTCAGATGTGCATATACGTGCGGTATTTTGATGGGAAGGAGTTCAGGGAGGAGTTGTTGGCTCTAATTCCATTAGAAGGGAACACCACTGGGGATGTTATGTTTGCCAAAGTGGAGGAATTGATTAAACAACATGCACTACCATTTGAGAAAATAAACCTCATCGTGACAGACGGTGCACCTGCCATGGTTGGTTGCCACAGAGGTCTGGTGGCCCGATTGAAGGAGATAGCACCACAAATGCACGCACTACATTGCCTAATCCACCAGAGTGTCCTGTGCGCCAGACTCAGTGGCGAGCTGAAGAGTGTCATGGATAAAGTGATGAGAGTCATTAATTTTGTCCGGGGTGCATCAAGCACACAGAACCGTCTTTTTCGCCAACTTGTTGCTGAGTCAGAGGCCTGCTACGAAGATCTGCTACTTTACAATGACGTGCGCTGGTTAAGTAAAAGAAAGGCACTGGAGTGCTTCTGTGCGCTACTAGATCAAGTGAAAACCTTCCTGCGAATGAGCAAGATGCGTGCTTCAGACGATCACCTGGCCTTTCTAGAAGGTGAAATGTCCATCTCAAACATCGCGTTTTTAACTGATATTTTTGGCCATCTTAACCAGCTGAACCTGCAACTACAAGGGAGAGGGAAAACCATTGTGGACCTGATCGAGAAGATGGATTCGTTTACAAGGAAGCTGGAGTTGTTCCAGTCTGATCTAGCAAGTGGAAGGCTCTAGCACTTTGCAACATTAAAATCACAGGGAGGGGGGCGAGTGACAGGAATTATGACTGAATTCCTTGACAAGCTACGGGACAACTTTCAGTCGCGGTTCCGAGACTACTGTGTCCCAAGGGAAATTGTTGGCTTTGTCCGCGACCCATTGTCCACGCGAAGCGAGGAATTCTCCTCACTGGCCAAAACAACCATGAGCTCGTTGGAGGAGGCAACGCTTCAGTTGGAGCTCATCGATTTCCAGTCAAGCTCCCTCGTCCGTGATGCGTTTAGTGCGCATTCCGTGGAGGATTTCTGGATCGGATGCTCAGAAGAGTACATGGGTATCAAGAAACTTGCCCTTTATGTGCTGACGATGTTTCCATCTACCTACACGTGTGAGTCCAGCTTTTCGTCAATGAATGCAATCAAGACACACGAGAGGAACCGTCTGACCAATGCAAGCTTGGAGAACTGCTTGAGAATAAAAGTGACATCCCTGTCGCCCGACATCCACAAAATTGTGACCGAAGGGAGGAGCCACTTTTCCCATTAAGTGAGTAGCCTACTGGCCTTTTTAAATAGTAGGCCTAAAAAAAATGCCCAGTTATATTGTTTGATCTTATTTAAATTGTAAATTCCCTTTTTTCTGTCTTTATTCAGGAGCAGCGCAGATCCTTCTCCCACGCGGACAATGTGCATTCATCTTTCACTTTCTTTAAGTTTTATTTTAATTGGGCCATTTCACATTTGAACAGACCTTGTTATGTTGTTAATTTAACGAAACGTAGACTATTTTTTACCTTGCCCACTGGAGGAGGGAGACGGGACACTTTTGGGTTTCTTTTGCACAAGATTACGCGCACTCGCGTGCCAATACCGTTCCGACCTGTGCGTCATGGATAACTGCACAGATGTTCCACCTGTTGTTTTGTCACTTTAGGACTATCATCTATACCTCAATAAATGTTTCGAAATTGATGGGATTGCTGTATGCCTTTTTTTTTTTTTTTTTTTAAATATGGGGTTGAAAATATATATATTTAAATTATTATTATTTTTTTTACATCAAATTAACGTCATCTCGTGGGCCAGACAGAATAGATGGCGGGCCAAAATTGGCCCGCGGGCCCCTATTTGCCGACCACTGTTCTAAGCCCACGTTTAAGAAAATCAGCATCCAATTGGTGTCGTCCAATCGTGATTGACAGGTGTTATGACATACCCCCTTGATTTAGAGACCATTTGGGCTAAATTATTATAGCCCAGACCAACAGAGACTCTCAGTGGTGACGGTCACTGTTAGAGGCGGGAGAAAAAAGTGAAAAAAAAACCCTGACCACAATGGCGAGCGCTAATCTACCTAACGAAGTGGACTATCTACTGACTCATCCGTTTTCGTTGATGTCTTTAGAAGAAAAAAAAGAACTAAAGAGACTGGGGGCACATCGGCCAAACGATGTTCAGATAAAACAAAAGGACACGCGACAAAATCGTTCATTTTGCACCTCTTGGTTCGAAAGGAAAGACTGGCTAACGGCTAGCTTAGCTAGGAGCGCTCTCTTCCGTTTCCCTTGCGTGCTGTTCGGAGGAGACACAGCTTGGACCCAACAAGGGATTGCGGATTTAAAACTGGTGTCCTGTAAAATAAAGAAACACGAATGAAGTGCAACTCACATCGGAAACTGTGAAGCTTTCAATGTTGGGCAAAGTAAATATTGCCTGTCAGCTGGATGACGGCCACCGCATCTCCGTACACAGAGACACAACGAGCAGGTGAAGAAAAACTAGACATTCGCTGCCACGGATTGTGGACTGTATTAGGTTCTGTGTGGCGCACGAGCTAGCTCTCAGGGGCTCTGAGGAACCGGCAACTTCACTCCAGCGGGCCGTGTTTTTGGACCTCGTTGACCAGTTCTCTTTTTTTTAAGACAGCCAGTTAGCAGATCACCTGTCAAACGCACATGTTGCCAAGTACACGTCTAAGACTAGCCCAAACGAATTGCAACCCCTGTGTCATCGGCAGAGTCAAGAGAGGTTCTCCAGTACACGGAAGAGGATCGAAACATTTCTCCGTAGTGCCACGGGACAAGATGGGCTTAACGCCCTAGCGATGCTGTCTGTTGAGCGGGACCTCATCCAAAAATCACCGGACTTCAATGACATGGTGATTAACCTGGTTGCGACTCAGAAAGGCCGTCGATGTGAGCTTCTCTTCAAATAAGGTAGGCCCGAGCTGCCCTGATATTGATTGTATTCGGGACATGATGCTTGCTTCATAATGTTTGTGATAAAAACAGTGCAGTTGGCAGTCGTTACAGTGCGAACACGTTTTGTGTGTGTGTGTGTGTGTGTGTGTGTGTGTGTGTGTGTGTGTGTGTGAGAAACTTTTGCCATCAGAACATGTTTGTAGCCTACTTATCTAATTGTTTATTGAACATTATTAATTGCTGTAACTTGGTGCTGTATCTCTGGACTGTACCTCGGATGTGATTTTGGAAAATCATTTCGTTTCTCCATTGCCTGCTGTCTCCCTGCATTCTATTTGTTGTGATTCGAGGCCTGATATTGAATTTATTCGGACCATGATGCTTGCTTCATGTTTGTGATAAAAACAGTGCAGTTGGCAGTCGTTACAGTGCGAACACGTTTAATGTAGTCTCTCTCTCTGTCTCTGTCTCTCACTTTTTCACTCTCTCTGTCCCCCACCCCCCCTTCCCGTGAGGATGGACACTGGGTTACAGCGGCCCTCACAACCTCCCCACCCCCCCTTCCCGTGAGGATGGACACTGGGTTACAGCGGCCCTCACAACCCCACACCACCACCCCACCCCTTTCAAGTGTAGATTGTATAAAGTTCTCTGCAAACCTATGGTGGCATCATGCCTTCAGTGTGTATATTGTATAAAGTTCTCTGCAAACCTATGGTGGCATCATGCCTTCAGTGTGCATATTGTATATAGTTCTCTGCAAACCTATGGTGGCATCATGCCTTCAGTGTGCATATTGTATATAGTTCTCTGCAAACCTATGGTGGCATCATGCCTTCAGTGTGTCTTGAACAACCACGCATAAAAGGTTGCACATATTATATTGATATTTTATCATATTTGTATAAATGCATACTTGACTGTAGATAGATTTATGAGTGAAGTTACCAACACAATAGGTTGGCCGTAACTCACCCATTTTAGAATCACATTCTCTCTCGTGTATAATTCCCAATTATTATTATTATTATTGATGTATTTGCACTTTTAATCTTGCTGAATTCTACAAGGCAAATCAATTAAGTTAAAACTTAGTTCCCCGGCTCCATTCGTCTTTGTAAGGAAATGTTCTCTTTTGTCTTTATTATTTTGTCAGAATGCACCAGAATGCTTTGTTTGATTGTGAAAATCACAAAAAAATCTTCGGGGAAAGGATGCCCCCAGACCTCCCTACAGGGGGCTTGGTTTACAAACTTTTAGCCCCCCCTAAAATAAAATTCACCAGCCGCCGCTGATAAACACACAAAACAGAAAGTAACTGCAGAACACACCAAGAGTAGAGACAGATTAAGAAACTCGAGAAGAAAAGGCGAGAGAACTGTAATTTGTATCAATAATTTGTGTCCATGTTGTCTCTTGTTGCATCTGATTTATCCAGATGTTTCGCTTTACCCAGTGTATGCCATAGACACTCAATAAAACTTTACAAAACAAATGTGAAAGTCTGGATACTGTACAAGCCACAGATTCAGAACATAGTGAAACTGTTTCCGTCGTCATAATATCTGGGTGGACTATGATGGCCCTGATTGCAACGCGATTACAAGTCTCGTGAATCTAGGTCACATGCTCACCTACCACCATACTGGTTGCACTGTGCTGTGATTATGAACAGACCTTGTTGACACTTTACCCTCCATGTGAGCCTGTTAAATATAGAGAGAGAGAGAGAGAGGGAGAGAGAGACAGGGAGAGAGAGAGACAGGTAATGAGAGAGAGAGACAGGTAATGAGAGAGAGAGAGAGGTGATTGATGGAAAACCTCTGAAAGTCAAAATGATAATTTGGTAAAATGTCCTTCTCTCTTTGATTTGGGACCAAAGTAAAAAGCTCGGGTGAATTCGGATGGATCAAATTGACAGTGACAGTGTACGGCCGCGGGCTCCGACTTCCCCGTCGCTACACGCTGTCTGCTTCTCATTACCAGCCTCCATACCGATTTCCACGCCCGGCGATGATATCCCAAATAAATCGAGTGCAGCCCGGCGGCCGAGGAGTGAGGGAGATAGTAGTGGCGTGTGATTCACAACAAGGAATATATTTGCAAAAGGACTAAGTGGTTCCCTCTTATTTCGGTTTGTGTGCCCCGGTGCAAACAGCTTTCAAGCGTGCGTCAGTCCTTTTCGTTTCTGAATATGAATTGCATTAGTGCGATCCTGCTTAAGAGGGGCATCTGATTTTATTAGTGCTCACCAAGTGACTTATTGTCCTCTGGAGGGAGGCGGGGAAATCATCTAAATGGGCGTGAGACAGCTAGATCAAGAGAGCGATAGATAGGGGGTGAGAGAGCAGGAGAGAATCAGAGAGTGAGAGCAATAGAGAGAGAGAGAACCAGAGACAGAGGGAGTCTGCCAGAGAGAGAGATATAGAGGGAGAGAGGGAGAGGGAGAGAGAATGAGAGACTGATAGAGACAACACCGGGACATGCAGAGACACAACGAGAGAGCGACAGAGAGACAGGACAGAGAGAGAGAGAGAGAGAGGGAGAGAGGGGGAGGGAGAGAGAGAGAGAGAGAGAGAGAGCATTGGCCGCTAGGTCACGGAGGTGATTGATGGCTAACCTTGGGAACTGATCATTGTGGGCAGATGAAGGTTAATCAATATGTGAAGTGCTTTCCCAAGACTGCGCTCTGGAATCGATAGGCCTGCAGGAGATAGACGCTAATTGTTCAAACTCAATAAATAGTTACATTTACATTGTCTGTGACAGTTCCATTGTATTTAATTAGATGGATGAAGTCATTATGTAGTTTCAACGCAGGCATCTGCACACACACACACACACACACACACACACACACACACACACACACACACACACACACACACACACACACACACACACACACACACACACACACACATGCGCACACACACACACACGCGCACGCATAAAAGCATATATTATGCTAATCAGTTTGTGCTAGATGTAATAAAGCAATGACTGGTATATTGCCATTGCAATATGCAGGTGTTTCAACTTCAACTACTGTATCACTAGTAGCTAATATCTACACAAACTTTATCACTGTATATATACTATATACCGTTTGTTTTCTAATGTTAAATTATTTCATTTGTATCATGCAATTACAGTGAAATTAAATTAAATATATCTTTATATCGGGTAAAGAATTAAAAAATATAAATCACATTGCTGTTCCAAGCTATTCAGAAAGACGCTGTCTGATCGCAGAAATTCAGCTTCCATTTTAATCATCCACATCAAATTGCATTCCTTAAAGCTGAGTTTGTCTCATATATTTTCTAATATGTTGGAGTGGATTCTCTCTCTCTCTCTCTCTCTCTCTCTCTCTCTCTCTCTCTCTCTCTCTCTCTCTCTCTCTCTCTCTCTCTCTCTCTCTCTCCATAAACATACAGTCGACATAGGCCATCATATCAAATATGGGCCTAACGCTGCCCTGGCAAATTGCACCTGTAAATTATTCTGTGGATAGTTTAATTTTATCTCCCAAAGCAAATAACCTGCCAGTCCTAGTGACTCCGTCATATAAATGCTCTCTCTGTAATTAGATGGGTATGTCATGTCTTGCTGACAAAAGCAGAAAATCACACGCACACTCACCTTTCATTCCTAAATGAATTACAGTTGATTTGGTGTCAACCTCAGTGTACATGCGAGTGTGATTGTTTAGACTGCGGTTTGGTGCTCTGTTTGACCTATAGGAATTCAAATCGCTGGCTTTTAGGCTTATATAATGATGTTTAGCATTACTGTATCATAGCTAGTATGAGTTAAAGTGTAATTCTGGTGAAAATTGAACCCAGGGTCTTTGTTTTGGCATGAAAACCCATCAAATAAGCCCCCCAGATACCTTTTTCATTGAAAATAGAGGATTAGAGTTTGCCCGGCGCAATGTTTGGCGTCCATGTTATTGGCTTGGGGCATAGAGTTTTGCTTCTAATTCAGCATTTTTGAACCACAAATATTGCTAAAAATACCACCGAACCTCTGCACATAAAACGAAGATAAAACGAAGTACCAACAACTTAGTTTGCAAACCCGGAGTTTATTTAAAAAGACAGTTTAACAAGCATTACCGGTAGGTCCGTGTTTACAGGAAGTCCACACAAGTCGATTACCAAATAAGCCGGAGTTCAGTTCAAGGAGGAAAGTTTTGGAATTTATAATTTACATA
The DNA here is from genome assembly GCF_949987615.1 of Pollachius pollachius. Classification (NCBI taxonomy): domain Eukaryota; kingdom Metazoa; phylum Chordata; class Actinopteri; order Gadiformes; family Gadidae; genus Pollachius; species Pollachius pollachius. The sequence goes on along the minus strand of NC_136937.1, from coordinate 11,165,288 downwards.
ATTTATATTTATAAATAATGTATAGCAAGTGTTGACGTGTAAATTAAAGGACTTGCATATGTCATTTACAGTTACAAAATATTTGTTCGCTACAATCAAGCATGGCACGTTGTTGACAGAAGACATACTGCACACGTGATTGATGCATAGAGTGAAGGACAGCTCAAGCACCGGAGAAGACGCGCATCTACAGCTTGAAGTCAAGACAGAGAGATGTGTTTGTGTTTTGCCCGGCTGCGGGAAAAAAATAGAAAGTTACAACCCAGAAACTTTCCAAAGACTACCATCGCGGTAAGATGACCGATCTCTGGTAGACCAGTGGCTTATTGTTTTGAATATGGATATTGTGACGTCAATCGAGATGCTGATGCAGAAGGATCACTGTGTCTGCAGTGCTCATTTCGATAAGGACGACTTCATCGTTCCTAAAAGAGCTTCTGACCCAAAGAACCCAAAGAAAGTGTCATTGAAGAAGAATGCTATTCCACGAGTGCAGCAAGTGGCTACGGATAGACTTGAAGTAAATTTGTTTGCTTATTTGTCGCGTTATATATGATTGTTCACAATTGGTGGGGGGGAGGATGCGTCACGAATCAAATGTATAAGTCCTAGAAGCCCTAACTTCATTCGAGTAAGTGAAAGATGATCTTGTGAGTTGTCCAGGTGGGCTAACCTCGATTTATTGTGTGGAGGAGTTGTGGTGGGAATTTTCGGACCACTTCAATCGTTTTCTGTGTTAACCGTGTAAAATAAAGAGTCATCAGAACGTTTGACAATTGTTGTCAGATATTTGGGTACGACTCCCCTTTTTTTTTACACCTTGAGGCGCTTCAATCGATAGATTAGCATTTGGTTAACCAAATGCTTTAGTATTATTGGGGGTAATGCTGCCCTACAATGGCAATAAGAACTCCTGGGTTTAGCCAATGCATTGGAATTCTCCTTGCAACGTTTGTTTTATTGTTTGTTTTTACACAAATATATGACCACAATTGCTAAACGTTCGGATGACTCTTTATAACTCTTTATCTTTATATACAATTTTTTGTATTTTCCATTTTTTTCCCGCAGCAGGGCAAAACACCAACACGAAACATCTCTCTGTCTTGACTTCAAGCTGTAGATGGGTCATCTTCTCTGGTGCTTGAGCTGTCTTTCACTCTATGCATCAATCACGTGTGCAGTGCGTCTTCTGTCAACAATGTGCCATGCTTGATTGTAGCGAACAAATATTTTGTACCTGTAACCTACATATGCAAGTCCTTTAATTTACGTGTCAACACTTGCTATATATTATTTATAAATATAAATTATATTAATTATAAATTCCAAAACTTTCTTCCTTGAACTGAACTCCGGCGCATTCGGTGACTCTATGCGTCAATCACGCGTGCAGTGCGTCTTCGATAAACAATGTGCCATGCTTGATTGTAGAGAACAAATATTTTGTAACTGTAACTTACATATGCAAGTCCTTTAATTTACTTGTCAACACTTGTTATATATAATTTATAAATATAAATTATATAAATTATAAATTCCAAAACTTTCCTCCTTGAACTGAACTCTGGCGCATTCGGTAATCAAGTTTTGTGGACTTCCTGTAAACACGGACCTACCGGTAATGCTTGTTAAACTGTCTTTTTAAATAAACTCTGGGTTTGCAAACTAAGTTGTTGGTGCTTCGTTTTATGTGTAGTGACCCTTGTCATGATACTGCAGAGGTTTGGTGCTATTTTTAGCAATATTAGTGGTTCAAAAATGCTGATTTGGAAGTGAAACTCTATGCTCCAAGCCAATAACATGGACGCCAAACATTGCGCCGGGCAAACTCTAATCCTCGATTTACAATGAAAAAGGTTTCTGGAGGGCTTATTTGATGGGTTTTCATGCCAAAACAAAGACCCTGGGTTCAATTTTCGCCGGAATTACACTTTAAGTGGACCACTAACATCCAAGGTTCGGCTCTGCCGAGTCTGAACGTAAACAGGGATCGCTTTGAAAAGATTTGATGAAAAGATTTTAACATTGGAGCGCATAGCCGTATATTTTCTCCCGATTGAGAAATATTTTTGATTAAATACCTCATTTCATGTATGTGTCAAACCCATTCTTGATGCATCGGGGAATGAAGGGCATTGACCGAGGACGTACTTAGCCAGGCCAAGGGAGCCCAACACAAACTTTCAGTGGTTACGTTTGGAATGGCCCGCACAATAGCCTGAATATAACAACTTTTTACCACTTCATATGATTGCATAAATGATGTCTTCAGAAACGATTTCCGTTTCTCCATCAGATGTCCTTAACAGATTTTTATCCTCTTCAACACTACACACACATGCACGCACGCACACATACACATACACACACACACTCTCTCACACTCACTCTCGCTCTGTCGCTCACACAAACACAGACATACACACAAACATACACACACGCATGTACACACACACGCATGCAAGCAGTGCATTTTCATATCATACCTTCAAAATCAAAACATTTATAAGCTTTTATTAGCATAACAAATGTAATTGATTATGTTTAAGTTCTTGTGTGAATAGTATAATTTTGATCCGTATGATTACATATTAATCAAATGACTGCTGTGTGTGTGATTTGTATTGTCATAGGAAAATATAAGCTGAGTATCAATCTATGATTAGCTAATTTCAGTGGTGCCTTTGTCTTCTTGGAAACTCCAGGGAACTGCTGTCCATGCACAAACATATTTCTCATTAAAGAGAAGCCATCCAATCACGCTTTGAATCTCCTATGTTGTCAGTCATCTTGCGTCTCTTAAGCATGCGTGAAAATGTTCAAAACATCGAACCCTGAGCGCGATCGACGTAAACATCTCATGTTTAAGAAGAGCCGAGTAGACAGAACAAAGAATAAGAGGAAGAGAGAAACAAACGGCCTGCCCACATCTTGATCCCACACTCCAAAGAATTAATCTCTCAAACAGTTTGGACAAGAGAGCCTGTGGGGGGTAGCTAATGTTATGGCAAGAGACTCGCTTTAAGTAGCCCACATCTCCATATCTTACCCCCCCCTCTCTCCCCCATCTCCGTCTCTCCCTCTCCCTCTTCTCTCTATCCCCCCAAACTGAGTGATCTAATTATTGCATGTTAAATGGGCATCTGGTAAATGGTGCGTAAAATGATGCGTTTCTACAGAATTAAGTGCCTGTCTTCCCCGCTGCAGGGCCCAACACTCAAATTGGCCTTCCTGCTCCCCATGCTCATTTGCATACTGGTGGCAGTCGTGGTAGAGGGAATGGTGGTGGTGGTAGTGAAGGCGGTGTTGGTGATGTTGGTGGTGGTGTTAGTGATGTTGGTGGTGGTGGTGATGGTGGTAGTGCTGGTGGTGATGGTGGTGGTTGACGTGTGATGTTGGAGGTGGAGTTGCTGGTATTGGTGGAGGTGGCGGAGGTGAAGGTGGTGGTGGTGGTGGTGGTGAGGATGAAGGTGGTGTTGGGGGTGGGGTGGTGATTGAGGGGGTAATGAGGGAGGCGGTGGTGGTGGGGGAGGTGGTGATGGTGGTCAGGGGGGAGGTGGTGTTGGTGGGGCTGCTGGTGGTGGTGGGGATCGTTTGATGGTGGAGGTGTTTTTGGAGGTGGTGGTGTTGGTGATAGTGTGGTGGGGATGAGGTTGTGGGGGGGGGGAGGGCGTAGTGCTGCTGTGTTGGGTGTGGTGGAGCTGGTGGTGATGGTGATGGTGGAGCTGGTGGTGATGGTGGAGCTGGTGGTGATGGTGGAGCTGGTGGTGATGGTGATGGTGGAGCTGGTGGTGATGGTGGAGCTGGTGGTGATGGTGATGGTGGAGCTGGTGGTGATGGTGGAGCTGATGGTGATGGTGGAGCTGGTGGTGATGGTGGTGATGGTGGAGGTGGTGGTGATGGTGGAGCTGGTGGAGCTGGTGGTGATGGTGGAGCTGGTGGTGATGGTGATGGTGGAGCTGGTGGTGATGGTGGAGCTGGTGGTGATGGTGGAGCTGGTGGTGATGGTGGAGCTGGTGGTGATGGTGGAGCTGGTGGTGATGGTGATGGTGGAGCTGGTGGTGATGGTGATGGTGGAGCTGGTGGTGATGGTGATGGTGGAGCTGGTGGTGATGGTGGAGCTGGTGGTGATGGTGGAGCTGGTGGTGATGGTGGAGCTGGTGGTGATGGTGATGGTGGAGCTGGTGGTGATGGTGGAGCTGGTGGTGATGGTGGAGCTGGTGGTGATGGTGATGGAGATTGCGCCGGTGGGGTTGGAAGCTGTGTGTGGGGGTTGGGTGTGGTGCTGGTGTGTGGGGGGGATGCCCCCTTCTCCTCCAGACAGGCCCCAGGGTGCAGCAGGATTAATGAAGGGTGCTCCGCTCCTTAACCCGCGTCCCCATCATTTGGGAACACCCGGAACTGGGAACTCAACCTCTGGCCACGTTCTGACAATTAGGTGTAAACGTAATGAAATATTTCTTTCATCTTAATTTCTTATTTTTAATTACTGAACTATTTAACTCTATTCATTATTTCGCAGTAGTGATACATTAACATACATCAAAAAACACAATGCTTATGTTGCTTTATGGACCGCAAAAGCGCACACACACACACACACACACACACACACACACACACACACACACACACACACACACACACACACACACACACACAGCTTGTTCCCACACACACACACACACACACACACACACTCCAACAGCAGAATACATCTTAGACACCAATACCTGTCATCGGGTCCTGTCTCCTGGTTATGTATTTGTAGTTCTTTGTTGATGTTGTTGTTCTTGTTGTTGTTGCTGCTGTTGTTTTTGTATAAATACCATCATTCAAGCCAGCAGGTCCACTTTTATTCCAGCAGAAAGAAAAAGCCTGTGTGACAAGGCTGACATTTATCAGTATGTGCTGTCAGAGAATAACCTTTCATATGAGACCAGCCCTCTTCTCTCTCTTTTTCTCTCTCTCTCTCTCTCTCTCTCTCTCTCTCTCTCTCTCTCTCTCTCTCTCTCTCTCTCTCTCTCTCTCTCTCTCTCTCTCTCTGTGTGTCTCTACCCTGACTAAATGTCGTAAAAACGTGTTCCTTCCACAACTTCTGGGATGAGTCCAAAGATTAACAAATGTCCTATTTCCTTGACATGGGTTTGATAACGCATTAACTTCCAGAACAGAAAAAAAGAGCAGGCCCTTAGGTGTGTGTTTGTGTGATCACAACACACAACAGAAGAAACTCGATAACGTATTGAGTTTGAGAATGAGAGTAATTTTTAAAAGCTTCTCATAATTTTAATATTACCATTAGTTTCAGAACAATTCCTACTGCCATTGTTTACCCTGAAACAGATGAAGGTCATTTCTAATTAACTTCATCATTATTATAATCATTTTAATATCCTGTCTCTTAAATAAATGTGCTTTGACATTTGCTCTGGCTTTGAAGCAATCAAAACGACGAAGACAATACCCATAACAATTACACAGTTTATTAACAGTAGTCTGTGGAAGGCGGACAAAAAGATTTGTGTTTCCTTTCTTGTCTGGTGTCTTAAGGGCAAGACAGACCTACCACAGACAGGCATCAAGGTAATCCAAAGCCCGGACCCTGTCTGCAAATCCTTGGATTCGCAACAGAATCTCACCTGTATTCTCTGAAGGATCGCACCTCGGAAATGACACACAAGTCACACACACACACACACGCACACACACACACGGTCACACACAGTCACACGCACACACAGTCACGCACACACACAGACATACACAGTCACACACAGAGAGAATCAAAAGCATTTCACCTTGAGTGCGGACTACAGAGTACTTCCATGTTGGGTGGTAAAGGGGGGATGGGTGAGGGGGCAGCCCCCAGGCAGAAGTGCCTGCGGTGGGGTCACGGTGGGAGAGCGGTGTTGCTTCCTAGGGAGCGGTGCTTGTCTCATCAATGGACACATCCATCATCCGGAGACCACCCACTCGAATTACACATCATTAACTAGGGCAGGACTGGAGGACAGAGGTGTGTGTGTGTGTTTGTGCGTGTGTGTGTACATTTCTGATTGTATAGAAACAATGAGTTGGGTTTATCCCGGTGGTGAACAAGCCTATGATGGAAAAGTTTAGTACTAGCAAAAACAAACAAGTTTAAGATCATTTCGATCATTTCCCATGATGAATGAGCCGTAACGCTCTCAAATAAGCTACTGAGTGCACAGTAGACGGGAAACCGTATTTTGTTTTTTTAATTAAGTTTCACCCTGTGTATCCAAGACACGCATACACAAATGACAAATGACTCCATTGGTTATGGCTTTTCAACACAGGATCACAAAAATAGCACATAAACACAAATTCCTCTCCTAGCTTTGAAGAAGGCTGGTGAAGACGAATGTGGGCGATATCCACCTAATCTGGTTATTCTCTCAAAAGCCGACCAAAATACAACCACAGGAACAGAAAACCCCCACAAGAGCATGGTGTCAATTTTTGTAAAAAAGCAAAAGAACGCTGGCAGCAGTGAGGAGGCGGGGCCAGTGTGCAGTCCGTCCCCTTGGCTCGTGCTATGCCGGGCCCCACGCGGCCAAGCCTAGCAGCCAATCGGAAAGGGGTGGGGATGGGCCTTGAGAGCACCAGACTGGATGTGTACACTTCAGTGCACTCTGCATGCTGAGGACAGCTGACAGACACTGCTGGTATCGGGACAGAAACACGCAAAAACGGTCCAAAAACTTCCACGATGGGCCCTGTACCCGCTCCAAGAGGCCTGCCTGGGTCCCAACTGGATGGCTCACCTGTTCCCCCCCCCCCCCCCCCCCTTCCTGCCCCCTTCCCCCTCAGTGTGCGTATTTCTCCCGCCAGCACTACGGCCATCATGTTGCGCATGATTGAGCATCGCATCGCTACACACATTGAAACACACAATACAAACAGACAGGCGTCTTTGAACGCGAGAGTGCATGCTAGCTTCATGGCCACGACTAGACACTCTCTTTTAATGCAGACACTACAGCTGTCCGAGCCTATCTAGCTTCTGTGTTAGCTGTTTAAAAGCTATTCCACCCCAAACTAGCCAACCATAAAGCAGACCGGGGCCTTAGCCACGGCCCAGTTAGCCGCGGCGTCCTTGCGGCGTCGTTGTTTTCTTTTGCCACCACATGTTCGGACCGCATGTACCGCGGCGTCTCCGCTGACCTGAAGTGTTCCTTGCGACGGGGCTCTGCAGACGGTGGTGGTAGCAAACACTGGAATGGATTAGCCGGACAGCAGGCCCTGACAGCTTGGCGTGGCGCAGCCACCGCACGTCTGCTGTCCTCCGCCTCGAGCGCTGCAGATGCCCACCTCGCTAGCTAGCAGGTAGCGGGAACGCGGAGCGAAAAGGCGGAGCTTCCATCATCCGGCCTCTTTGTTTGTGGAGTTATCAGCTGTATTTTGTATCAATCACACTTTTGTGTTTGTTTTGTGGGTTTTCGTTTTTTGAACAAATACTGAACACAGCTGTACGGACACCATTTTGTGCGTTAGCGGATGCAAGAAGATTTAGTTGAAATTGGAGTAGGATTAACTGCTTGTGTCGGCACCTTAAGAATCTGCACTAGGGCACAAGCACTGTTCAGTCACAGATTATTTTTTCTCTTTGGCATCAAGCAGTTGAATGTTGTTGTTACAAGCATACCCGTGTCAGAGTCCTAAAGTACAAGCAAAGGGCCGCACTCAAAGACTCTCTGGGCTGGGTGCTGTGTTTTCAGCAGTAGAGTTATTAAGCAGCAGCAGGCTTACACTACTACAGTCGGCCAGGGGGAATACGGTCCAGAGCGAGAATTCCCAGTGCAAGGTCACAGAGGTTTACAGCGTTCCCAACCATAGAGCGACAAACAAACCAACAGGCAGGCGTGACACCGATTTCCCAGAGTTATTTCCCCCCGCCCCCGCATTACATACCCTCATCCTCCCTTCTCAAGGGAGTTGGTATGTTTTCTCCCCCCCCCCCCCCCCTTCACAACAGAAAAATGGAAAAAGGGGGCGTCGGCATTGAAGGTAACCTTGAACGGCTTGCCCCAGGTTTTTCTTTCTTTTTTTACCTGCGCGCTGCCGGGCCAGCAACGAAATCCATCACCTGGCTGGCATCGCCATGGTAATAGACTCATTTTTTTCCGGCGGGCGGGTTGTCTGGGGGAGATCCACCAGGGACACAGGTGTGTTTCCCTCGCGGTGAATAATTGACCCGCTGCCAGGTTGGAATGTGGAGGTCACCGTTCCCTTCTCAATGACAGAGAGAGGACGCTCGGTGGTGGTGGTGATGGTGCTGGTGGTAGTAGTGGTGGTGGTGGTGGTGGTGGACCTACATTATCTGCTCAACCAGGGAGGTGGTGGTGGTGGTGATGTTTGATCTGCAATATCTTCTCAGCCAGGGTGGTAGTGGTGTTGGTTGGTGGCTGTTGCGGTAGTGGATGTGATGGTGTGGTAGTGGTGGTGGTGGTGGTGGTGGTGGTGTTTGGTGATGGGATGGAGGCTGAGGGTGGTGGTAGTGGTGCTGGTGTCACTGCAAAGAGACTGGTAACAGGGAGGAGGTGGGGGCAGAGAGTAGGTGAAGGAGGTGGGGGCAGAGAGACTAGAGAATTGGTGAGGGGGTGGGTGTGTAATCATTAAAAGAGTTCAACTAGAACTGCAAGGGGAAACAATGATAAAGTACAAACCCAGGGAATTAGGAAGGGGGAAAAGAAAGAGTGCTCAAAATGAATGAGGTTACATTTAATAGAATAATGTGTATTTGTTGATGGAAATAAAGAACGAATCTGACGGAATGAGAGAAAACATAATAGATGTTATGATTACTAATTCATTTATTTTCTTCTTCTTCTGTTTGCACTTGGTGCCCAGGTGAGCTTTAATGCCTGATTATGTTGTTCATACTTGTTTCTGGCTTAAAGGCTTAATTTAAATAAATAGAAATGAGGAAAAATACAGAGTTAAATGTCAAGGTAATAATTACTATATCTAAGAAACCCTGTTCGGGAGTGTCAACACATCTATAAATCGTTTTGTTGTGGCTCCACAACACACTTTCATCAACACTTCCCAACACTAACTGGGTTAATCTGTGAAGAAAAACAATCAAATTCACAAAAAGACAGATGGATCCCTTAACAAGATAGCACGTTTTCACCCCAAATAACACCACTTTGTTTTCTACAAACACAGATTAATAAAAGACAGTAAGACTTCCCAGCAGAACAACATTAACCCTACAATGCTAAACTATTTCTAAGGTAAGGGTTTTGATGCGATAGTGTGATGTAGGGGTTGAATCAAGCAAGAGGGGTTCTAGGTTCGAGTCCCATTGTCCACAGCCTATTTCCTAGGCATCTGCACACTTCTTAACAGCTATCCAAACTGTATCCTAATATTCTCTGCAGAAAATCAGGTCGGACAAAAGCATCCGCAAGATGACTTCAAGGTGAATATCCAAAGTTTAAAATCAAAGGTTTAGACTAGGTTTTAGACTACTCTTCGAACGTTTCACATTACATTCATGACATCAAGACACAACCAGAGAAAGGGATTGCTTCTCTATGAGAAGCAACATGCTGAGCTATTGCTCACAGTAGCTATGGGGAGGGCGCTTCTCGATGGAGAGAGCTTCCTCTTCTTCTGCAGTCGGTAGAAGAGGTCTGAGCTGGCACGCACGCCTGCCAGAAACCCGCTGCCTTCCTTCTGTTGCTGCTCTGTCACAATTGCCTTCCTCTTTAACTTTTTTCTGCGGAAAAACAATCCACTGTTAAACAATGCAAACTCTACGAATCAAAAATAGAGGTGTTGTCTGTTTGTTAACTTCCCCCAACCGCCCCCCAGTGGTCATTTGTAATGACTTTATGCGTGACTTTACAGACACAAACATTAGGACACAGTTGAGTTTTAAAAGAATGTGTTTCTGATTATGTTTGTATGTCTCATCTTACCCTTTGACGGTTTATTGGTGCATGCCCTTATTTGGGGACACAGGAACAGGAAATTCCTGCTTAACGTTCCATTGGTCGCCCTTGACATTCTGGAAGCTCCGGTCGTTGTCCTTGATTCTTATTCGTGTAATGTATTTTATTTATTTATTATCCCTATATATCCAAGTAGGTCTCATAGGAGTAGACATCTTCACTATACACAAGTCATTCAAAACAAATTTCACCCTGACTACATCACAGCATGAATTGCAATACATTTAACTTTTGCTACATTTATATCTCTGTACAAAAAGGACTGTGGGTTATTTATTCATGCAAGAAAAGGCCTGCGTTTGTTAAGAGGGGCATTTTTCAGGTAAATAAAGCTTATCATGCTGAGGACTGCTGGGCCAATCCCGAAGCAGTTTATCACAACACGTTTAGCTTAATCAGCGGTGTTGTTAGCCAGGCATGGAAACAGCTCCTTTGCCATCAATCTTATCCTTTAGTAGAATGCTGATGGAGAACTAGTAGTATTTCCCGTACTGCTTAAGCAGTACTTTTACCACCAGCGCTCCCCAATGATGACAGAGATATGATGAATTGATAATGTTTCACTAATTAGTGTTCAGTTAGAGTTTGAATCAAAGAAGTAGCCTCTCTTCTCTGGAGATATGCATGCTTTTTCCCTAATGCGTTAACAAATCCTTGTCCGGCGAATCTGTGCGTTTTTTGTGTCTTTTAGTGAATCCAGTCACGCCAGAGTTATCAAGTTATTATTTTAGTTGATTTAAAACTAAGTGGGAGGCTTAGAGCCAGAGGGTGTTGTGAGACCATCCAATGAAATCTTAACAGGGCCCTCTGAGTCTAGACTGTAACTGCGACAAAACGCCACATCAATAAAGGTGACGTGACTTCAAAAAGCCCTTCACTGAATTGCCCTCTTACGATCTGCTACAAACAACATGGCCCTGGGATGGCTACGGCACCGCAGGTATCAGGTAATCGATTATTTCACACTATTTTTCGAACTTCACATCAAAGCATTGCGGGTTTGTATTTCTGACCACATCAGCCTTCGGCCCCTCAGAGAATCAAATAAAAAAAACAATGGTGTGTCCCTACTGCTGGGTTCTGCATCGTCAATCTACCGCCAACTGATTGAAATCATCACACACAAGAGGAAAGAACCGTGTCACAAATCCTTCAACAGTGGCGTCACGCACGTAGCCAATCAGCCTTCATCCGGACAGATGTGTTATGACACAAACGCGCACACTCACACACGCACACAGAGACACACCCATGCATGCAGACGCACACACGCACACACACACACACACACACACACACACACACACACACACACACACACACACACACACACACACACACACACACACACACACACACACACACACACCACATCTGACCGAGGGGTGGTGGTGCTTGTGGTGGCGGTGCTGATTCTGGGTAGTGCTGGGCGTACCCCACACTGAGCTTATTGTATGAAGTATGCCATCTCAGCTGTTTTCTTTTTCCCTCCACCTCCGGGGACAGCAGCTGTAGAAAACGAGTCAGGCGGGGCCGGTCACGATGGATTCTCCTTCTTCTTCACAAGACTCTGCTGCCACTTCAGGCCCGATAGTAAATAAATCCTCTCCTAAAGAAAGAGGCAAGGGGAGCTGCGCGATTCGGCTGCCGCCGCTGGACCGGATAGCTCGCGTGGGGACGGGGAAGATCCGGCTTCCAGTGAATTGGCCTGATCCACGGCTGGAGTTTTATCACGCCTGGGCAACAAAAGCCGATTAGTGGATTCCACCCCATGAAGCAGAGACAGAGAGTGGGGAAAGAGAGGGAGGGAGAGAGAGACAGAGAGAGAGAGTGAGAGGGAGGGGAGGATGGGAGAGAGAGATGGAGAGAGAGAGGGGGGGGGAGGCGGAGGGAGCGAAAGAGAGGCAAGGAGAGAGAGAGAGAGAGAGAGAGAGAGAGAGAGAGAGAGAGAGAGAGAGAGAGAGAGAGAGAGAGAGAGCTAGAGAGAGCTAGAGAGAGCAAGAGGGAGAGGGAGAGGGAGAGGGAGAGAGCTAGAGAGATGGAGATAAAGGGAGAGAGAGAGAGAGAGAGGAAGTGTCTTGCTGTCTTATCCCACCCAAAACCTCCACCCACTCCATCCCATCCACCCACCCACCCGTCCTCAGTAAGCTGTACATCCCAATAGGGTAGGGGGCCCGGAGACGGAGGGGGAATGAGGACATAATGTGAGAGAAATTCATCACACTCACAGAATCACAGAGATCAGACAGAGTGTGGCTGGCGAAGAAAAAAACCTGTTTATTTGAACTTTTGACGAAAACATAAATAGAACTTTGGCTCTGAGCTCTGACAACATAGCACCGAGTTTTGAATAAGATGAGCTGTCGCTGTTAATGGTACAAGTTAGAGGACTGTTGCACTATTACATTTGACAGGTTGGCAACAATTTTGTTATGAGGGTAGACACACACACACACACACACACACACACACACACACACACACACACACACACACACACACACACACCATTTATTTCCCAAACTATACATCTATAATATATTCTTAAACTTTTTGAAATTGAAATGATTTATGTGTCAGTTTCATTATAACACAAATAATGAAATGTCAGACCACAAAAATACAAGCACGTATGTGAAGCCTAATAATCCCACGCACAAACACACACACATTCATGTCCACAGACACACATTGGATTGCAGGAAACGATACAGGAGTGACCAGGGCATCTCCATGGTCGATAAGCCTTTATTACCTCTGTGTGTGTGTCTCTCATGTGTGTAACCCAGACACACATAAACCAGGTGTAACAACAAATAAGAAACTTGTTATTGTACACACGAGTGAAAGGAAGGAATAGTAAACAATAAAATGGACCAAACTTATTCTAACTCTTTAAAGGTGCTTCAGTTTGGATTTAAGAGGTATTATGAGTGGCATTTATAAGAAATGGCCTATCCATCAGTCAGTGAGTGTGTGAGAATATCTGTCGATTTTTGGACCGCTCCCGGCTTATTCATGACCATTCCACATCTCTTCCCTAATTGGTTCTGGAAATCCATCTTACCTGTCAATCACAGCATCAAATGCAACTGCGGAAAAACATAGGGAGGGAGTGAGCAGAGAGGAAGGGGAAGATTTTGATTCGTTGTTAATTTATAGTCGTTTTCTTTATCTCTCTTTGCAATTCTTACCTACAGCTTTAACTCTTTTATTTTCCCTTCTTGTGTTGTTGCCCAAAGTGCACATCCCATTGGTCTTTTGCTTTGCCGTACTTTGATGAATCATGGTTATAAAACTGATCAAACTCTTTGTCTTTTCAATTTGTGCAGGACAAGGAGAAAGGGGATTCTTTTACTGGTGTCAAGGAGGATTTTTTACTTTCTTGACATTTCAGTTTTACCTTCCCCCCCGTTTTGCTAATTAGCCGTCGTAGTAAACCCGCTGACAGCAGCCTAACGGCTTTGCCATTTCTCTGCAACCATCTCGTAAAAAACAGTGGAGACATCACAGAGTCAAACTTCAAGCGAGTAAAAAGCGAACGCTAGAATGGATTTGTTGCTACTCCCGACCGTTAAAATGCCAACATATAAGTCAACATATCGACAGGGAGGACGCCATGTTGTGTATTTCAAACCGCGTCAAAAATAATTCTCGATTTCCGTATCCAGGAAAGCGTGATGATGCCGTGATGATAAGCAGAGGTTTTCCCCAAACACGTCTTGAAGGATATCAGTCATGGCTCCTTCTTCCTTCTTCTTCTCCTTTTCCCGGCACAGTATTGACAAGCCCAGGCACCAAACAAGCATCTGCTGTCTCCCATGTATTCTCCTCCAAGGATACCGAGACTGAGAGCGCTGTCGCCCCCAACAAACACCACCATCTGTCTGGGAGTAGACCACCAGCGACGGCCTGTGTGGTCCCCCCGTCCCACCCGTCCTCCTACCCCGGCCCGGTCCGTTCACTCCAACAAGGCACAACAAGCAACTGAGTCATTAACGGAAACATGAGGGCTTTCCTTAATAGCCCGTTTATCATTTCTTATATTATTTTATGAATGGAGCGATTGGGCGTCACACATCTCTCGATCAACAACAGGAGGAAAATGGATCTTGACGTAGCATTCCATGTAAAGATGGATTCATATCCACTTGAACTTCACTCATTTTTAAAATCATGACCTGAAGTCGTCCCACCTTTGCGGTCAAATGTTCTTCCTTCTATGCCTCTCGGTAATATAGGGCATGCTGATTAGTAATCCTCTGCTAGCTACCTAGCTCCTACTCCCAACTGACAGTCTGCAGTGCAAAAAAAAGCAAAAGCAAAGGTAGTGCTGTGTCAGCAGATGTAATGGATAGTGACCCCCCCCCCCTCCCCCCAAGTGCACACGTATGCACAGGAAGGAAACAGAGATCCTCATTGTCGGAGGCAAACTTTCTCCTGATATTTGAATTTTTTTGTCATCCGTCGTAATATTGCTGAGCTCACCTTATCTGGGCTTACAGTGCGGTGTAATGGACGTAGTCCTGTAATCAGGTCCCATCTGCAGCGGGGAATTGAACGTGTCTTGCTGTGCGGAGATAAAGGACCACAGGATGTTTACCGTTGCAAGAACAGCTTTGTGAAATTAGCCACACTGCCCCCACCTCCCCTTCTCATACACACACCCACACACACCCGAGAGACATGAAGGAAGATAGCAGGATTACATTTTCTGGGTGTCAACACTGTTTGCATGTGTTCCGTAGTGCTTGAGGTTCCTGAAAAGGAAAATATGATGTATTACTATATTCATATATTAATATCATATAAATAGTGTCTTTAGTTCCTATTGGATGGTTCCAGTTTGTGTGTGTGTGTGTTTGTGCGTGTGTGTGTGTGTGTGTGTGTGTGTGTGTGTATGTGTGTGCACGCGCTCACATCTTTACATGCTTGTTTTCTGTTTTAAAGTAATTTGTGTGCATCCAAGGTAATAATTAGCCAGCTTACAGTAATTGAGTTTCAAATGTATGTAGTGTGCGCACTTTCATTGTTTTTTGTAGATTCCAACGATACACATAGGTGATGGCAAAGCATACGGCACCTAAATGATTATTCAGCGTTGGAATACATGTTGGTCTTGTGCAGGCTTGGATGTGTTCTGTGTGCGACTCCATGCTTTGGAGGGTTTGTGCTCACGTTTGAAATTGAAAGGTGTTCCCTACATTTGCATAATACAATACACCCTATGCATTATGGAGGTGGCCATTGTGCACAAGTTTGTTTGTGTATTGGCATGCTTGTGAAATGAAACGTCTGTTTTCAGGTCTACAGGAGAGAAAGGAAGACAGAGGGTGTGTGTGTGTCTGTGTAGGAGACAGACAGCAAGAGAGAGGGAGAGAGAGAGGGAAAGGGAGAGTGAGAGAGAGAGCGAAAGAGAGAGCAAGACCGGCAGAGAGAGAGAGAGAGAACGAGAGAGAGAGTGAAAGAGTCAGAGAGAGAGAGAGAGAGAGAGAGAGAGAGAGAGAGAGAGAGAGAGAGAGAGAGAGAGAGAGAGGAAAAGCGAGAGAGGAAAGAGAGAGACAGAGAGAGAGAGAGAGAGAGAGTAGGAGGGATTTCATGTTTTGGTTTTCTATGCGTCTTACCTGGCTCCAGCAGAGTCTTTGTTCCCTTTTATATCCCGTTTCATTCAGAGACTGGTCATTTTCATGCCATCTGCTGCTCATTTAGACCCCAGATACCTCCCCATGTTGTCTGGTTCCTGCTCTTTTGTTGCTGGCCGCTTGCTACTGGCTTGCCACCGAAATCTCCCTCACAAAACCCAAAAGATTATTATGTACTGTATATGTATACAAATTGAAAAACAAAATCTAATAAAAATGAAATTGTCCAAATCCAGGCCCATTTTTTAGGTTTAGGGATAGGATACAACAATGGTTGATATTGAAGCCAACCAAATGAAGACATGTTGTTTGTCTTTATTTGTCCTTAAATGTATCCTTAAGCAATCTGTGTTTTTTTTCCCCCTATCAAAAAGATATCAAGCTAGCAGGGCTAGGGAACTTCTCTTGTCCTCTCCTTTATCCAAAGAGTCGTACAACATGGTGTGTTCATACATTCTTAGCACAGGAGGTCCCTGGAGGGAATAGATCCCTTCACCCCCGGGCAGTGTTAATGCCATGCTTCAGTTGAGCCAGACAGGGAATCAAACCCCTAACCCTGGCAGTGTTTAAGCCATGCTCTGCCAGTTGAGCCTTACAGGGCCTTATTGGCAGACATAATTCGATGTGGTACTACGCTCCAAAACTTTAACAGGTCTGCAGGATAGAGTAGCGGCTGACCAAACCTCTCCATGCAGACAAAAGAAATCCAAGAAGGCTTATAGAGACTTAGAGAGGGTCATGAATTGTGTTTTCTTTCCAAGACTACCCCCACAATATTTACGTTCTCTTACTTCCTATGAACTGCGTACACAGGTTTACAATCCAAGGGGTGGGGGGGATGAATATACGGAAGGAAACAGATATCCCTTTATCGGAAGTTCCCACCTTTCTCCCGCCTATCGCTGCTTAAATCGCCTAAACCCATGTAACCGAAACGGATTTCCCCCCCCTTCCGAAGCTTGCATCGAAGTCCCGCTCTCTCTCTCTCTCCTGCCAATAACGCACAATTCGGAGCACCCCATTCAAGGCCGTTAGCAATTGGAAGATGGGAACCCCTGGGATGAGGTGAACCCCAATCAAGCAGCTAAAGAGACAAATCGTGATAACACAGTTCTACTATGGCCCCGACGCGACCCTGCACTACCCTACCCTACCCTGGTGCGGCGTCAATAAGGAGCCCCGCTGATGCAAGTCTGTCAAAGAAACGACAAATAAAGTCAGAGCGCAGTGAGCCAAGATCCTTTTCTCGGTACCCCCTTAATGGAGCTCTGGCGCAATAAGCATCTGGAGCCGCGCGGACGCAGTGCTTCACTGTAATAGTACATAAATTAACGGGAAGAATGCAGTGGCCGCTTCCTCGGGATGTTATGCAGGGAAGGAAGGAAGGAAGGATGAAGGGAAGGGAAGGCATCGCTGATGCTGTGCTGTCTCTCTGGCATCGCCGCGGCAACACTAGCGTTTCGCCCGTCCCAAAAGTACAGGGAGAGAAAGAAAAGTCGCTCAAAGTGCCTCTCGTCCTTCTGCTAATGCCGCGGCCGGCCTGACCCCGATCGAGGTCTCTCTCCCCGCGTCTCCGTCACAGCAGGAGAGGAAACTGAGAAGGGGAAACGAGGTCCTGCGAGAGCACCAGAGAGAGAGAGACGTTATTAACTATCCTATTTCCTCCGTTGTGAAATCTCAATCGCATTATGGCGGAGTTTAATGTTTAATACTTCTATAAATTTGCCGGCGCGTGTCCTTTATGGTCGAGAGCCGGAAAAAGACCTCGACAAGACACACGACCCCCCCCCCCCCCCCCCCCCAATCCATTCCACCCCACCTACCCAACCACCCGGCTGCTCCACCTCCCATTGTAACAAGCAGGTTGTGATGTGGGGATGGAGCTGCAGTGCGTAAACCAGCGGGTGGTGTTGAGGGGAGGGGGTTGTTCCTATGCAACAGATTCTTATATGGAGGACCTGTCTCAGTGTGTGTGTGTGTGTGTGTGTGGGCTGGGTTGGATGGGGGGCAGAGATGGGGGTGTGGGGGGGTTCCAGCTAGCCCCATGGGGGTGCTAGACTATTCATAATTTACACACTATACATACAAAGCACAAACATCCATGCACATACACACACACACACCCACATACACATGAATCCGGTCAAATGTAATTAAGTGTCAAGGTGAAAGGACGAAAGGACATCTATAGGTACAGGTTTGTGGTAACTATGGTGATGGCTGTTTGTCTCCGGTAGCCTTCCTCTAGCCGCATTATTGTTAGCAACCAGAAGTCCACTGCAAACGCATTGCAATAAAAGTGATTTTTGTTTTTCTATGTAGTGAAGTAAAAGCGAAGGTCGACAGAAATATAAAAACGCTTAGTTAATAACATATACCCCAAAAAAAGGTCCTTTAGTAGTGTAACAAAGTATTCTTTGTAGCTTTCATTGCTGCTGTATAGAAACACCATTCTCTTTAGTGTCTTACAATACTCTGAGAAACTGTGGGAGCATACATTACTTTGCATGGGTGGCCCCTGAGGAAGTCCCACCCTTGACACTCAATCGCCTTCTAAGATGTACAGATTTCTGAGATGATACGCCTGATATCCTTGTCCACAGAAGCGATGGATGCATGTGCATGTTTCCGGGCAGATCTTGGTTGTCGTAGGAACCACTCAAGCAAGGGTATTCTGTGGCCAAAGGGCCCCCTCTGCCCCTCAGGGTGGAAGGCCAGCGACTCAACACCACCTCGTCACTCACTTCCTCCCCCGAGCAAACCTGTAGTAAACACCACTTGACCGGACGTTTGGAGCAGGAAGACCAAGCAGCAGGGAGGGCATAATAACTCCCACTTGTAGGAGTCTGACCGTTCTCCTAATGTCTCACCACACAGGGGATCAGCAGTCAGGTTGCGATCGAAAACACATTTGTACTTTTGGCCAGGCTCCCTACCTAGAAAGCTGGTAACCCCCCCCCCCCCACACACACACACACACACTCACACACACACCAACACAAACATACACATAGACACAATTGGCACACATAAAACACACAAACACGCTCAGACACACGCACGCACGCACATGCACACACACACATGATTGGCCAAATCCACAGATGTTCTCAATCTGTGCCCAAATTCAGCCCAGCCGCCTGTGACCACCAACACCACCCACCCCCACCCCACCGACCTAACCCCACCCTGTTGTAGAGGGGTTAATGGGGAGAGTAGGGTGGGGGTGGGGGGGTTTCCGGGGGTGCACACATGATGAACAGATAGGACCTGCTGCACTGGGGCAATACGCATTGAGGTAAGCTTTAACCCTTCCCCACCCTTCACCATACCCCCACCACCACCCCCTCCCCTCCACTCCGTACCAAAGAGGGGCCCCGGGGCCGGAAAGGCCCCGCTGTGTAATGAGCAACATGTCCCGTTGCTACATCTGCACTGTCAGCACAGAGAGAGAGAGAGAGACATAATGAGAGAGAGAGAGAGAGAGAGAGAGAGAGAGAGAGAGAGAGAGAGACATAATGTCCCTTTTAAACAGATACTTTCAGAGAGAGAGAGAGAGGTACAGAGAGGTACAGAGAGGTACAGAGAGAGAGAGAACATAATTGTTAACAATTATTTTTAAAGTACATGTTTTTAAGAGCTGCTGTTGGGTAGGTTCAAGGTCAGGTCCATGGAGGGAACACTCAGTCTGGCCTCTGTTAAGAAAGGGGGCGGGGCATGGGATGATTGACATTAAGTGGCGTTGAATGAGGATACAGGCAAACATTAAGATGATGGGATGAAGCAGAGCAAAAGCCCCCCATAGAGTTTGATTCTTACGTCTTTTATATGGATATATTCCTGATCTGCATTTTTGGATCATGTCCCTTTTTCGTGTCAAACTATAACAGCATGAATATACACTTGAGTGGACAGGCAGTGCTTTTGAATCCACTCAAAATACATCCTCAAACAGACAGGCTAAACAAGTCACTCCAAGAAATTTCACACTTTCGCAAAAACCCAAGCTGGTCCCTCATCTTAATATTCAATAGGGTCAGACTGCCAAGAAACAAGAACACACAATGTGCCATCTGGTAAATCACAGTTTGCGGTTCTCTCACCAAGCCGGCCCAATCTGGAGCCCCTCTAAGATGACATCAATAAAACTACATTGACCAGAGGGCATTCTCCAAAGGTGATATAACAGCAGATTTACATAAAACAAAACAATAAAAAATCTGAAAATGGATGCGGCATCTATCATTGCTTCAGTCATTTCTGCTGGGTGCGTGGGATGCATTGGGTATTATTACAATTATATTCAAATGATTCTGTACCCACATAGAAAAACATATTTTTGTACGTCTTTTATTGTGATGTAATCTGAAGCTCCCAGTTACACAAAAGATTCATTCATGGAGAGGGAAACATCTTGGGCCCACTCCAGCAGTATATGGAGTGATAAATATAGAGCTGGTGTTGGACTCCCAGCCAAGTGTACTGGGTATGCAGGCATCCTCAGCCCCCTATAGCCATCCTATAGATAGAGCAGAATAACCCCTTGCCCCCTACAACGCTCCTACCACATGTACACACTCAATGTCAGTTGCTTTGGATACAGGTATCTGATGGTCTTATTGAGATTTGAGGAGTTAGAGCAAGGCTATGCAATTTATCTCAGAAGGTTTAGTTAATGGGTTTAGGGGAGTGGCTTTGGAGGGACTTCTGAAGGGAGGGGTTGGATTTTTTCGGTTGGATACTTTCAAACTCGATCTCACTGGCTGGTTTCTCCAAACCCCCCACCCCCCCCCCCCCAAAAAAGCCTGACATTTGTTTGAAAAAACAGACACATTGGGTTCCATATGTGCAAGTGCGAGGGGTGTGGTCTAACGTTGTCAAATCCCGCTGGAGCTAGGGTGCTCAGCCAATAGAAAAACACCACTCTGGAGAAACGTTTTTAGCCGGAGGTAGCACACTTCTTGTGTTTCACTGAGAATTTCCCCCGTTTAATAACTTCATACATTTTTGTCAAAATGTTCACCAAAACTTTGATGTCAAACGCAGCCGTTTACCACTGAAAAGAGGGATTTTGAGGCTTACTTAGCCATTTAACATGAAGGGCTACAAAGGGGCATGTAGACCCTGTCAGCTTCTAGCCAGTCCCTGGTGAATGAACAGAGGAGAGGGGACTTATTTCCCCTTAGTAACCCCGTCATGGATTGGGGTGTGGAGGGGGACCAAGAATAATGCAGCTCATGTAACTGATTGATATGCATTTATTTTAATTGCCTACTTTTGAGTCATATCCTGGGTGAAGGTGTGTGTCCGTTGGTAATGGTGTGTGTGTGTGTGTGTGTGTGTGTGTTTGTGTGTGTGTGTGTGCGTGTTACCTGTTTACGTGGCACCTCAATGTTTCTGCAGGATTTGGTATTCAGTTCTGTCTCAGTCGTCAATCAGGCTGGCAGCCAGAGAGAGGCTACAGCTGTAACAGAGGCCGTCCGGATGGGAAACCATAAATATGGTTTGGATTAGGATTCATATTATGCAACAGAGAGGAAATAAATAAATCAAAGTATTAGAGAATCATTTTTTAATTCAGATTTACAGCAAAGAAGCAGAAATTATTCAAAATATCCATGATAATATGCAAAAAAACAATGTGTTTGGTTTTGCATTAACATAAAAATGACTGGTCAATATAAAATACGACTGAGTTACAAAATGCCTCTCATGCATGCACAATTATGTACACACATACACACACACACACACACACACACACACACACACACACACACACACACACACACACACACCTGCAAAGTCCTCCTGTGTTCCTTTCCCTGTACGCTCAACTCCTTTGATGTTCCCCCAACCTAAATCCCCTTCAGAAGCTCTCACTGTGCTGTGATATGAAATATAAAGAAACGCGGGGCTTATGGTAAACACCGTAATAAACTCCACATGTTGCCTCCGCATGCAACAAAAGTCTCAATTATGCCTAGTCCATCTGCTCCTCTCCTCGTCTCTCTCTCCTTCATTCTTCTTCCTCCACGACTCCTCGTCCTCCTTCCTGTTGCAGGATGGGGTTCGGATCTGAAGGAGGCACCCAGCGGAGACGCTGAATGAAGAATTCAAAGCACCCCTCCCAATCTTCGACTGACAGAAAGCTCTGCACTGCAACAACCGCAGAGACCTTACAGACGTGGTGGTGGTGCAGAGTCCTAATCCTGATCAAGGAGTGCTTATCTGCTGGTGGAGTAAGAGAGGGTGGAGGCATGGGATCGGGCCGGTTTCTCCAGGTCCTGTCGGGAAAGGGGGTCTCTGTCTGGGGTCTTTATCTCGGCATTCCACGGTGTGACACACAACACAGCCCCCCACACAAAAGAGCCAGTAATTAACCACTCCAGGGGTTGGGGGATTTTCGTTTTTCTTTTGGACTTGTCTCTTGAGTTTGAACCGTTTCTGACTCCAGGGCTTAAGACGATGATTCAGCCGAAGTATTTAGTGTGATGCGGTTCATGGTGGAGTTTGTAGGCTGTTTCTCAGTTCTGCAGCAGTATTTTAGAAGGTGAGAATGGCAGGGTAGGGCCGTTGTTTGGGGGTGAACTGAAAGGTTCAGGGTTCGATCCCCAAGATTGCTTGTACACATCCTTCATAAATGAATGGATCACAAAAGGCAAGGATCACAAAAGGCAAAAGGCCCTTTTCACAGAGGCATCAATAAACACAGAATACTACTGTGTATGTACTGCTACTTCTACGTTAAGAGGACTAAACTAGTGAACCACTAGCCTTGATGGTTCATACAGGGTAAGTGGTTTTGGGTACAATTGTTTTATTTGTGACAAACTATTAAAAAGCGAAGGCAAGGCCATCTCTTCTGCTCTCTGTATTTACTTATATATATATAATATATAAGTCAGTGATTGTTTACTTTCGAACTGAACCGCATTGAAGCATTTTCCGTTTATTTTCTCATGTTGCTCAAAGGTCCTCCACCAAAAATGAACCCTAAAAAAAACAACCTTTTTTTTGTGTAGGCAGTGTGTGTGTGTGTGTGTGTGTGTGTAGCTCCTCTATTAGCATAGCCGCTATCTATCTCGATGCAGAAGTCAGCCGCTTGAAAGGGGTTTCCGGTGACACTGGAGGTGGCGTAGGACACGTTGAGTGACACAGATGAAGGGAGGGAGTGAACCGAACGGCGCTTCCCCAGCGAACCCAACATCAAAGCCACGACCAACAGGAAGTACAGTTAATCCCCCCCCACTCGTTCTCCACGACGAGGAGACGACGTCGTACAAAAAAGGGAGGAAAAATAAAACGCGAGCACCCTATGCTATAGTGGGATAAACACACATGCAGATACTCATGCAGGGACGCAAACGTGCATATACACGCGCACACAGACACACACATTCCAGGCTAGGAAATTTAAAGGATTTGCACCCATGTTATACGTTTGAATGACATTCTGGGTAATTTTCAGGGGAATGCTACATAATGTTGGGGAATTAGTATTTTTTTCTCTGTCGCATGACAGACACATATTCAATGACTCCAATGAAAGAACTGTCATGCCAATTTCAAGGGCAATTATACATTTTTCAGGGGCAAAATTACCTCACCTGTTAAATCTTGGCCTGATACACACCCACACACTCAAACATATGCACATGGACAAATGGAACACGCAAATGCATGCACACTCACACACACAAATACACACAAACACACAGTCACTCACGCTAACCCACACTATCACAGTGAATTAATTTGCAATTAACATCACAGCGATTTAAAGAAAACAACCCCCCCCCCCTCTTCAACAGCACCACACAGCACATGTGTGTAAAAACACAACATATATAAAGATAGCACCAAGTGAATAACCCCGGCTGATCCCTCCTCTCCTTGTGTCTGGCTAATTCCCACTTTGAAATGCGTTGTCTGTACCCTCTCGCAAATTAAATCTCTCTCTTTTTATTACCCCCCGCCGTGCTTAGTGGAATAATGATTTTAATTACAACCAGCAAGCGTGCGTACATCACTCCGTCGGCTTACACAGCCCAGACCCCTACCCAGTCCTCCTATGGCCTCTAGTTCAGAGAGAGGGAGAGAGGGCTGGTGGGGAGGGGGTGAGAGAGAGAGAGAGAGAGAGAGAGAGAGAGAGAGAGAGAGTGAGAGGGAGGAGGGAGGGAGGGAGGGAAAGAGGAGGAGAGAGAGAGAGGGTGGGGATGGGATGTGAGAGAGAGAGTGAAAGAAAGTGAGGAGGGAGGGAGTGATAGAGGGAGGGAGGGAGAGAGGAGGGAGGCAGAGAGAGAGACAGGTGGGGAGGGGAAGAAAGGAAAGAGAGAGAGAGAGAGAGAGAGAGAGAGTGGTGGGGATGGGATGACAGAGAATGAGAATGAGAGGAGGGAGGAGAGAGTGAGGGAGAGAGGGAAAGAGCGAGCAGGAGAGAGGGGGAGATCGAGAGCAAGGGGGGGAGAGAGGTGGGAGAGAGAAAGAGAGGAAGACAGAGAGAGAACGAGAGAGGGCGGGAGAAGGCAAGGAGGAGGAATTGGAGGGAGAGGAGGGATAGAGTGAGTTTGAAAGAGAGAGTGCAGGGAAGAGAGTGAGGGGCAGAGAGCGAGGGGGAGAGGAGGGAGAGAGAGAGAAAGAGAGGGGCGAGGGAGAAGAGTGAGAGAGACACAGAAAAGGGGGTACGGGAGACTTTGAGGTTGAGGGAGGGAGAGAAAGAGGGCGAGAGAGAAAGAGAGAGAGAGAGTATGCTCCCTCGCTGACAGGAGCAAAGCTATAATTAAAGTTAAGTGAGCAGATGCTGAAAGAAAAGCATTTTTACCCCCCCCCCCCCCTCCTACTCCTATTCCTACTCTTGTGCATGCGGTTTTAAATTTACCACCTTCGGGGGGCTTAACGCAACCCTATCTAAATGACCTCCGAGACCCCCCCCTCCTCCACAACCACCATCACTACCACCACCCGCACACACACACACACACACACACACCCTTTCCTCTCACTCCTTACAGTGGGATCGCTGCTGATGGAGCCTCTCCCATCCCGCTGGCTTGAGGCAGGGGTGTGTGTGTGTTGGGGGGGTGTGGGAGGGGGGCAGGGATTGGGTTACCTATTTTAAGTGTAGCAACATTGTCCATGAAATGAAATCGAGACCGACGCTGTTTGCATTGTACCTACAAGACCGGCCTCACCCCCAACAGCAGAGGGAAAGAGGTGGGGTTGAAAGAGGAAGTCTCGCAATCTGGTCATCGGGAAAAAAGCGTTGGGAGGACTACGGGGACACATTGAGTTGTTACATCATTCAGAACATGAGCCTTATATTCTTTTGATGAAAGCGGGACGCACGAGAGCATGTTCAGTGTGTGGAGTGAGTGTGGTATTTCGGCTTGCTAAATGACTGATTAAGGATTTTAACACGCGCTGGATCAACAGCCGTGTACTTTATTAATAAGGCATAGTGGTTGCCGTGGAAACGGGGAGTAATTACGCGCTTCGTGTTAATCCTGGCGCCGGCCTTTGCGTCGGCCCATGTTCACAGCGTGTGCAGTGAACATGGGTGTTGTTTTTGGAATGCTTTGCGTGACAACGTCCCACGTGGGCTTCCTGTGTGGTGAATCAACGTGAAATACGTCCGCTTTTGTCTTCAAGAGACACGTAATCGGATGTTTTGTCTATACTGAATAACATTATTACGTCATTCCCAAACATTCCGGTAAACGTTTCACCGCATTTGGTTCTTCTGGGTAAACTCTCCACTACCCTGGTTTTCATTTTCTTTTTAATACGCTTTCCTGTGATGGAAGAGCGACCGACCGTTGTCTTGATTGTGTTGAACTACTTCTCCTAGATTTGCCCTTTTGGGGGAAAAGTTGGCATGGCTTTAACGCACTCCCCGATACGAAAGAGAAACATCGTTTTCTGCTGTTTGGTTCATGCGTTTGGTTTTGTGCTCAGTGTCTTGATCAGTGCAGGTTCATGCAGGGGCTAACAACCCCCCCCCCCCCCCCCCCCGCTCTTGGAGCTGATAGAGGGTGGTTGGGGAGCAGGGGACCCCACGTCCAAGCTGCCTCAACCCCGGGCAAATTCTGAGCAGGGGGTCCTCGGATGTCTCCCATCCTTCCTATGATTTTGCCTGAAGTCTTGGTTACCCCCCCCCCCCCCCTCCGCGATAGCTCTCTGTCTCCCTGCCGTAGCCCACCTCAGCAGGGGGTCCTGGTGGAAACAAGCCCACTGCCTTCTGGGGTGATGAGCGGTGTTAACAACAAAGGTGGAATTAAAGCTGCTTTGTTTTATCGTCACCCCCCCACCTCCTTCGTAGAGAGGGGTTTTGATGTCTGCTTTCTGTACCCATGGCAATAAGACGATAATGATGTTTTTTTTGGTACTGTAGTACAGTTCATGACTGGAATAAATAGTGTATATTTATCCCGGGACAGAGCCTTTTAATAATTGAGAATAATTGGGAGACAGAGGAAATGGGACTTTGTGTTATTTTTCAGAGAGTCTCCCTATTCTGATGAAAAATAACATTGTTCCATGCTTCTTTATTTCCAGGAATCATACATGAACCAAGTAACATACATGCAACGAGTCTAGCACTTTTCAACGAGATCACAAACTATAATCAACGGAAATTGGTGTGTAGTTGTTCGGGTGTGTGGGTAGTTTGAGTGTGTGTGTGCTTCCATCTGTTCCCTGTTGGAAAGTCTTGACTGTATAGTGTCTTTATACAGCTTTGTGCCTCCTATATACGTATATGTATGATGACATCATCTCTGTAACTGATAACAATGTATCGCTTAATGGCTGGGAAGTCAAGCTTAGTTTGCATATTGAGCCCCTCAAGCAAAACAAAGCCAGCACGCCATTTCCGTAAAACAATTTCTTTACCTACTAACATATACACACACACACACACATACGAATGTACATACACTATTGGTTACATGGACACATGCATACACACACACATAGACACACACACCACTGTACACAATCGGTAGCGTGCACACATGCATACGACCACACACACACACACACACACAAACATGCACAGGCAGACACAAACACACATTAACACACACAAGCACACACACACACGCAAGTACACACACACACACACACACACACACACACATAAACACATAGGCCACACCTTTAAAGTGTCCCCCTTTTCTCCTTACTCGGTCTGTTATGACCTCTAAAAAGTGAATCTGCTGCTCTCCCATTGACGCATGCTTACGTTGCAACAGTGAAAAGCAATAATGGAATGCTTAATGCATGTATAAACGTACCTATTCCTCTCACCCTTTTCAATTCGTCTCCTCTCCAGCTCTCTCCTCTCTCCGTTTCTCCTCTACCCTCCGTCTGTATCTCTCCTCTCTCCTGCTCTTCCTCATTTACTGCCTCCTTACTCCTCACCTCTCTCATGCTTTATCTCCCCCGCTCTCCTCCTCCTCTATCTCTTAATCGCTCATCTCCCTTCCACTCTCGCTCTCTTCGTCTGCCCTTCTCTCCCTCTGTCTCATTCTCTTTCCCTGTCCTTCTCTGTCATATGTAACGTCTCCTTTCCATTCCCTCTCTCCTTTCTCTCCCTTACTCCCTTTATCTCCCTCTTTAATCTCTGCCCTCCTGTCTCTCTCTTTATCACCATCTCTCGCTCTCTCCTCTCCCTGTCTTTCTCCTCCTCCTCTTTTTCTTTTTCTCTCTCACTCTCTTTATCTCCCTCTCTCATCTCCCCAGCTCCCCCTTTTCCCCTCACTCCCCTCTTCTCTCTCTCTCTCTCTCTCTCTCTCTCTCTCTTCCCTAACCTCTCTCTCTCCCTCTCTCTCTCCCTCTCTCTCTCTCTCTCTCTCTCTCTCTCTCTCTCTCTCTCTCTCCCCTCCCCTCTCTCTCTCTGTCCCTCTATGAGCCTGTGTGTTTACTTGTCCCTCTGCATCATGGCTGAGAGGTTAAGATGGCTGATATGTTAATAGTGGTCTCTGAGTAAAGGGGCAGGATGGAGGGGTGTGGGGGTGGAGGGGTTGAGGGGTGGAGCGGTGGGGGCGGGCTGGAGCAGTGGTGGGGTGGTGGAGGGGTTGATGCCAGCAGCCTCCTGCATGGTGCTGTTAGGAGACGTCTGGACCTCTTATCGGGAACCCTACTAGATGGGGTCGAGGGTCAAGGGTCCGGAGTCTTGGGTTACAGGACAGAACGTGATCCTGCAGCTCTCTCTCTGTCTGTCTGTCTGTCTGTCTGTCTGTCTCTCTCTCTCTCTCTCTCTCTCTCTCTCTCTCTCTCTCTCTCTCTCTCTCACTCTCTCTCTCTCTCTCTCCCTCTCTCTGTCTCTCTTCAACACCAGGTCCCTCCAACGCGGCCCTGTCTGCAGTCTTGTTATTCTGATGCTCAGGGTGGAGGTTTAGAATTTGCCACCACCCTACTGAAACAATTGAAAAGTTCTCACCCTGTTCAGCATGTATTCAACAAGCTTACCCGTTCTTCTGTTGTCCAAAAGCAAAATAAAGTCATAGATGTGTCACATGACTTTAGTAACCCCTTCTTCATCTCATTGCAATTCTTCCTGTTTCAGGCATCAAACATCATCCTCATCACCATTCCATTTCACAATTAATATTTGCGCTAAGCCATTGAGATTAACATTGAAGTAAACCAGCCGCTCGCTATATCATTGGTACACCAAACTCCCCATCGTCTTATCAATATTTCATTAGAAACACAAGCGCCACAGCATCGTAATGCGTGTTGCGTGCAGTGACCTCTGCCTTGCCTCAGTAGTATAGAATCATAAAAATAAAATATACGATATATACACATACACCCTACTGGAGAGTCCCTTCATTAAAGGAAAACCAAATGATTCATTATGCATTCTTCCCCAACGGGAGACGTTTTTACACGCAAATGAAAGGAATGTGAGGGCCTGTAACAGAACCCCCCCCCCCCCACGCCCCACACACACATCAACCCAACCACCCAGCCTCTACATCATGGGTCCTTAGTTGTGTTTACAGTATCCCTCTCTCTCTCTCTCTCTCTCTCTCTCTCTCTCT
Organism: Pollachius pollachius; assembly: GCF_949987615.1. Taxonomy (NCBI): domain Eukaryota; kingdom Metazoa; phylum Chordata; class Actinopteri; order Gadiformes; family Gadidae; genus Pollachius; species Pollachius pollachius. The sequence continues at coordinate 11,136,602 of NC_136937.1, read as the reverse complement.
CTCCCTCTCCCTCTCTCTAGCTTTCCCTCTCTCTCTTTCTCTCACCCTCTTTCCCTCTCACTCTCTATCACTCTCTCTCTTTCGCCTTCTTTCTCTTTCTCTCTCTCTTTCTCTCTCTCTCTCCCTCCCTCTGACTGCATTACCGCAAATGACAGCCGCTCCACCCCTCCTGACGCCATCATAAATCATTGTTAAACAGACAGAGCTGACACCACCACCCCCAACACCACCACCACGCACCCTGTACGCCACACCACCGACACCACCACCTTTTGCTTTTGCTCTGTAATTCAAACGCTCAAACGTCGTCGCGCTTACATAAATCCCCCCGGTTGGGTCATTACTGACACTCACACTCGACCCCCCCCCCCCCCCCCCCCCCCCCCTTCCCCCAAACAAAGAACAAGAGGCTTGAACTCCCTCGGAAGGGGAAGGACGTAGATGAAAGCAAGTCGCACGGGTGTCGCTGAGAGAAGGGGAGATGAGCTACCGACAGGCTCCGACGTCGAGATAAGGGCGGCTTCTTTCCGTTCCCGGCATGCCAATAATTTAAGGGTTTAGGGGTGTTTCTGGTTGTTGAGCACGTGGTACTGTGGAACCCAGTGGGCCGCTATGACAAATGACTCAGAGGGCTTCAAAGGTTTCAAAGGCATTTAAAGAAGTCATGGTTGGAAGTCTCCAACTAATAACTATTTAGGTGGAATTGTGTCTTAGGAGGGCGTTCCAAATAACGACTGCACACGATACAAGAATATATGTGCATGCATTTTGGATTCGCTGTGGGACTATAGGTTAGGAAACTGTACTTAAATCATTTATTTGTTGCTGTCAAGGCAATCAAAAAATTCCCAAGTCAATTGAGAAATATTTCTCGTAAAGTGGCTACTGTAACAGTTGCTGCATAATGCTGCATAATGCTGCATAAATACTGACAGATGGGAACTTTTGGATAGAATATCGATTTTTAAGCTCGCAAGAAAAATGTTGGGAAAACAATGATTGCATTTCCAACAGGCTCTAGGCAAAGCAAGCGTTTTTAAGAGAAAAGTGAGAGACACAGCAAACGGGGGGGGGGGGGGGAAGCTGTTTTGGGTGATTCGTTTAATGTATCATTCACTGTGGCTCTGCATTGAAACCCAGTTTTTTTTTGGTGATTAGGTTCAATGGATAATATATCAAAGAGGAGAGCTCAACACTTAGCTAAAAGCTCAACACAGAGCCAGCAATATCTTATTAAATGGTCATGTTAAACGTCCTTCTGGCCGTTTCTATTTGCCGATAATTTTCCTCTTATCAAGATGTACTTGGCTACAATTTACAAAGAAAAATCTTGCTATTTTCCAACCCTCTTGATTTTCAGTTGCAGGTGCGTCAACTAAGTCGCAGTATTCAATGCCAATACTTCCAAAAACCCAACAAAAAACACTTAAATGTAACATTAAACAAGTGTCCAAACTAGACTTCTGTCAATCCCTGTGTTTGAAAAGACACCACATGCACACACATTGCAACATTTTAAAGCAATACAATGGATTTATGCGAGTGAGCTCTGGTTTTGTTGGTCAACAGACCAGCCTGGATTTCCCCAGGATCTTAGGAAGTGCTCAAAGTGTCCTAAGATGCATTGTTCTTTTTATTCTGAAAGGGCTCTAGGCCTGCCGATCGTTGACCACCATCAGGCCATTGTGAAGAACCAGATGGAGCAGTCCCAAATTGATCATTTACTTACTTCTACTGCTTTTAAACCATCAATACCTTTTAAAGCACCACTTAAGATGAGGAACATATGTCTTCAGTCCTGGCCTGTCTGAGTGCCCCCGCCGTAATGGACCAAAATGGTTGCCAGGCAGAACATCGTCAGCAGCCAAAAGAGCTTTAAGGCATTAGATGGACGTTTTAACGAATAGACCTGTTTTAATATGAGCCAGCTAAGATTGATGAATCACTCGCTAACTGATTGTAAAGACAACCTGTGATAGATATTGATAGTTTATTTATGCAATAGTTATCTATGCATTGGTTGTCTATAGGCCTACAATGGAAGCAGCAATGTTGTGTAACACATATCATTTACTATCATGGATGGCATAACTTTCGGTAATATCTTGTTAAAATGGTGTATTTGATATATTTTCTGATTGTCTCGTTTGTTACCTAATAAATATTAAACTATTATAACTAGATCCTACTAACTGACTTTCTTTGACCTTTTGTCACTTCATAACTCAAAATTAATTTTTGAAAGCCCGGTTAGCTGCAGTGAATATTGTGAAAGGTTAATTGTGAAAGGCTTCTTTAGATTTCCCATAATAATTGACCCAACAGACGACAAGGAGTTCTTGGCCAGAAATAATAGTCTAGACTTATGATTTTTAACTGTTTTGTGCAGCAATCACAGACTTTCTGCTCGGTTT
>NC_136937.1:11074188-11126688 GCF_949987615.1 Pollachius pollachius | reverse complement strand
GGTATGCCTTAAGGATTCTAAATACAATAAGGCCTACTTTTTTTTTTTTTTTGGTCGTCACATTTGGAGTTTCATGATGACAATGAATCTATTATTTTAGAACTTCTTTTAAAGTCCATTCACTAGGGTTTTTGTTTTCCATATATCCTAATAGGCCTAGTCACCTTCTAATGTAGAGATACAATTATTATTGAATAATAGGCCTACATTTTCCATACTCTCTGAGGCTGCTATAGTTTAAGACAAGCAAAGAATAGGCCTTTATTAAATAGATAGTATGTTTGTCAGAGCATAGTCAGTATAGCAGGTTGTTTTTCTTTAGCTGTTATTTGAAAAAGGGTTGGAACACCTAAAGCAATTGACCAAACCCTCTCCTTTTTCACTGACAATGTCTGTCAAACAAAATGGGGCTGAAACCAGAAGCATTTGTGTTTGTGTGTGTGCTTGTTTGTGTGTCTGTGAATGTGTGTGTGTGTTTGTGTTTGTTGGCGGGTGTTCTGTGAGTGTAATTTACCAGTGCTCAGTAAGGGGCCACTTGCTCTATTGTTAGTGCCGGGGGCAAAATGGTCCATACTACGACACTCCGTCACACCACCGTCAAATCAAGTCCTGGAGTGAGGGTTCTTTTACAAATCTGGGAACTCTTTCTCCTTTTAAGTCTTAGGCATAATTATTTCGTTCCTCGTGAGCCACGGCTTTCCCTAGGACACCAGCTAAAAACACCATTAGGGGGTATGGGGGCTTTGGGTAGTGGGTTTGCAGCACTGGGAAAGGCACTGTCAGCAGCTCAATCTAGTCTGCCGTGGCCCCTTCATCACACTCCTACATAGTTAATGAGCAACGAGGGAAGGGAGGAAAAAAAAAAAAGCCAAGAGAAAAAAAAGAGCAAGAGAAAAACAGAACAGCTCCGGTTTCTCTTTCTGAAGGGGACGGGTTTGGATGACATAATACCCACTTCCAGAGCCCCAGAGAGGTCCGTGTCATTGACGTGATGGGAACGGGGAGAACAGGGTTCCTCGGTGTCCATTAAGAAGTCGATACACCAAACGAACGTTGTTGGAGACTAATTAATGGGCTCTGACATTTTTTGGGGGGGAGTGCTGGGGACTGGAGGTGTGTGTGTATGCATGTTGTGTGTTTCTCAGCGTGTGTGTGTGTGTGTGTGTGTCTCAGTGTGTGAATGAATGTGTAAGTGTGTTCATTTCCGAGTTGCTGGAGAGTCGCTTTTGTAGTGTAAAAAGAAATGAAAAAAAAGGAAACGGGTGGTGATTAAACTGGCTCACAGTGAGTGTGTGTGTGACACGTTTGACCTCCTTTGCATGTAGAAAGATGGTGATCTGGTTTCAGCCCATACTAAATAACAAGGTTATGACTGAAATGTTTTGTGGAGCTGCTCCCTGCTAGTTGCTGAATTGTATTTAGTCTACAAGTCACCATGTAATCTCATCCTTCCAAAAATACATACACTTCCTTTCTTGTTTCACATACAATGCTATTTTACAACAAAAGGATCTGCTACTAAATTAAGATAATTACATTGCCTGACTTTACTTTTTCATTTTCAGTAATATTTCAAGTTCTAGATGCTATTTTTGCAGCAAATATCTTGAGTCTTTTAGTCTTCTAGCCTTAACACATAAAGAGAGAGAGATAGATGGAGAGAGAGAGAGAGAGAGAGAGAGACTGAGAGAGAGAGAGAGAGAGAGAGGGAGAGAGGGAGAGAGAGAGAGAGAGAGAGAGAGAGAGAGAGAGAGAGAGAGAGAGAGAACACAACACTGAAGTGGAGAACACACTGCAGTAGCTAAAGCAGCACGTTTCAAAGGAGTCCGTTTTAGCTTCATTTGGTTAGCGCTCGCCGTAGGTGAAAGAAAAAGTCAAATTCTAACCTGGTGAACTCTGGTGAACAATTGAGAGGGGGGGTTATCTGCAAAATGCTACCTGCCAGGTATTTCACAATTCTGACATTGCGGTGTGTTCAGTGTGTGCAAGAACAGAACAGGAGGCAAATATACATGCATGCCATTCCGTGGAAGGTTTTTAATCCTAAACTCCTTGCAATACTGTGAGTGCACACAGTCACACTTAGCAGAGAATCAAACCCCTAACCATAACAACGGTAATGCCATGGGCTCCTCAGAAATTGTAGAGTATCTAGCAGTGTGTAATTGTGTGTGCATTTTTTGTAAGTGTATGTGGTCGTGCATGTGGGTATGTGTTGGTTTGTAAAAAATAAAAAAAGTCTTTAATCCATTTTTTGTAGTTTAGTGTTTCATTATGTCCTCAGAAGTAGGCATGGTAAAAATCCCTCAAATGGTTTACAAAAGGGTTGGTCAAAACGGGGTTTCCAGGAGCATGTGTGTCCCATGGCTGTCTGTGGGTTCAACGTGGGATGAAGATGCCGGGACGTTGCTGTGCTGATCAGTGGGGTCATTCTCAGTTTATCATCACGTGGACATGGCCATTGTCCTGTGTATGATAATACTGCGTGTTGTGGTGTAAATGACCATGCTGCCGTATGCTGAGGACACGGTTTCTGTTGTGGCTGGCACGGGACAGATCTGGCACTGGTTAATGCAGGTCACCTTGGACCGGGAAGTGGACCTCTTGGGACTGGCTTGCTTTTTTTTATTGTTTCCCCACTGTGTGGGCTTTTCTCACATCAAACCCCATGTGTGTGTGACCTGAATCAAAGTGCATTATTTGCAAGGAACTGTTATAGTGCAATATTGCCAATGCTCTATAACAAGATCACACTTTCTATCTGGGTGTGTGTATGTGGATGTGTTTGGGTGTGTGTGTTTGCGTGGGTGTTGGGTTTTTGCTTCCATCCTCAGACAGACCATCCCCCACTATGTGTGAAGGCAGGGTATGTGTATGTATCAAGATTTTGCTTTGCAATGTTGAGGCTTTTGAGGACATGCTCTGTTTTATGTATTTAATGTTATCCCTTTTGCTCGCTTTCATTGGTGTTCATGCAGTATGTACTTGATCAGAATAATGTGGTGAATAGACATTTTTGGTCAAGACATAGGCCCATTTCTATAGTATTATAGTTACAATGATTGATTTCCTCTCTGTCTTAGTCCCTCCCTCTTTCTTTCTGTCCCTCTCTCTCTTTCTTTCTTTCTCTCGCATGGTTTATTGGGAACAGGAAACAGTATCCCACACACTTTGATGCACAGTTAAAGATACTACCCCCCCTCCTCCCTCCATCTATTTACGTCACCACAAACAAAGAAACATGCAACTAGACACACACTTAGGCAAAAGACCACACAACTCCTTTATTTATGACCAAATATTGGGTTTCATGACAAAACAACGACTGACTATCTTTTGTTCAAATTTTCATGAAGATGCTGCACATATGTTAGAAGAATATGTGACGGCCAACAACAATCCTCTTAATCCATAATCCCCTGAGTGAGGCGCTTGAACGCAAGTCAACAATAATGTGTATAAAATCTAAAAACAGGCTACGCTTTCCTCACTCATTTCGAACAATCCATACATGAATGTACATGAATATAGCAAAAGTGCCACGTGAACAGCTTGTGTTCTCCACCTGGCGTGGGAGCGAAGGCGGTGGTGGTGGTGTGTATTCTGCCATCAGATCCGACGAGGATCAGAAACACATGGTGCTTCTCAACTGAACCCCGGACCCCAGGAGCAGAACCCAGGCCAGGTGTGATAATTACTGTGAAAAGCAGCTGCATGCGTTCGCCTCCGTGCGCACGGCCCCTTGACGTCATGTACAGGGCTTTTCATGAAGGTTAATTAGCTATAGTGTGGATCTGCCCGGGCTGTACGCACACGCACACAACACCTTACTGTAGACGTGTCGTATCTGGGTAGCTCTGGTTTCGCAGGTACATGGAGAAAGTGTTGTGCATGTTTTAGACCATTATTCCACCCAATTCTTTGGTGTTGTGAAAAGGGATGTGGACTCCTCAGGATATCCTGATTTGTTGTGTAAATGTTTATGATTGAAACCCAAAACCCAAGAAATGATCGTTGTTTATGGTTGAAGCGGCAGAACTACTAGTTGTAGAGTCTGACAGCGTGTGTTAAACTTTAATGAAATCCCCCCCTCCGTTGCAACGCATAAAATGGTAAGCACATGGTCATATATCAAATCGATATTGCTAATGTTTGCGATAACATAGTTTACCATATTGACGCTCGTAATTTGTGATGCCGTTTTACTCCCCCCCCATCCCCCCACTCCCCTCTCCCTCTGTGGCTGTTATCTACACCGCGGTTCCTGAGACCCCCACAGGATAAATAATTTACAGATAAACCTCTCAGAGGAAGTAAGAAACAGGGTGATTGTAGGGGACAGGAAAAAGGTGACCCATACTTGACCAAAGATTAGCAGACAGCATGGGAAAGGAAGTGGGGGTTAGAATGGGGCGGTATGGATGGATGGGTGATAGAGGGAAAGAGAGAGAGAGAGAGAGAGAGAGAGAGAGGAGGGAGGGAGGGAGGTAGAGGGAGGGGAGAGGAAAGGAGGGACAGTGGAAAGGGGGAGGGAGGGAAGGGTGACCATTTGAAGGGGGAAGGAGGAAAGGAAGTTAACAGGTTAGAAGTGTGGTGGAATGCATGGGTGAGAGAGAGAGAGAGAGAGAGAGAGAGAGAGGCAATCGCAGGGTAGGCGGGTGGGTGGGTGGGGAGGGACAGCGGAGCAGAGTGTGTCATTAATCACCCCCACGTGACACTCTCGACTACAGGGGAGCTTCAGGGCGCTACATTTACTTCTATTAGCAGTCCATTAGCTGCCGCGGCAGAAGTAGCAGCACTTGACGAGCGAGGCCTGTGCCAGACCGGCTGACCTGTGTCTGGTCTTAACAGATACTGCTCTTCAGTACCGACCTCGGAGGAATATGCTGCAATTTCTGAAACGTACACGCAAAACACGCCCCCGCACTCATACATGGTTACGGTGTGTCTGTGTTTGTCTTTGTGGGTGTCTTTGTGCGTGGATCCCTGTGTTGTTTACATCCAACTGACTTGAGTGCTTCTGTTTGTCGTATTTTTCGCAAGGAACTGTGAGGTTGCGAGTGACACAAAGCGAACTACAAAAGAGTTGTTTTTGACATAAAATCCTGGGAATGTCATGCGGCACAGTTGGGCTGGCTTGTAAAACTGAAACTTCTGACAGCCATTAAACACGGACGGCTTAAGCAGGCAGCCACTGGAACCCACTATAAAGAGAAGAAGCCCTCTAAAGTCTATCTATTGCTACTCGAGAAGCGAAGAGGTAGTGATCCTGTCTGATCATAACGGTGACCTGACTGATACGCACGCTTTGTGACTTTGTCACAACGGTTAAAGTTGGCCCCCACCTGCGGTTGAAGAGGTCTGAAATGATGAGGAATTATCCTCGTTCAGAAGGTGATCCCGTGGTCATCGCCAACCCCAGGATCAATTAAAAGGAGGTCAAAGACGGTGTGACACCACCAACTCCACCACCACAACCAACACCATCACCACCACACTTCTGTGCCCTCGATCCCCCTGCGTCCTCAGGTTTTGATTAGGGATCAGAGCCGAGTGTCTGACTCTGTGTGCTCAGCAGTTGAAGAGGGGAAGCGGAGAAAGAGGGGAGAGCGAGCCAAAGGGGGAGACAGCCAACGGGTGGAGAGAGGGGGAGAGAGAGAGAGAGGGAGCGAGAGGGAGAAGTGATTACGAGTTAAGTGGCCCTCCTCGTGACATTAGAAGCATTGGGGCTGACAGAGCAGTGCATGAGTGAGTATAAGTGCACACACTCCACTGCTGTCCTTTAATTTGGCTTCAGTGTGGCACCGTGGCCCTCATGCTAGAGCATCACCACTAAATGTCCTCCCACATACTTGTGGCACTGGCAAGAATTCCAACAGGGTATTCAGAGACATTAAGCTACTGTTCTAGTCTTTTAAATCTTTTCTTGCGCACACCATTGGCCGAAGTGACTTGTAAATTCAGAATATGCAATTTAAGGACAAGGTAGGGTGTTGTTGGGTATCTTGCTTTAGGATGCCTATAGGAATGCAGCATATTTTGGGCATCGAACCCAGTGCCTTTTGGTTGGGATTCGAACACCCTTGCCACGTTCTCTACAAGGATATTCCGACATTTGCTACATGTTTGCTTCTTGCTATGCCTGGCAGCAGCTGTATGCATACTAGAGGGGACAGGTTATTTCAACAGGAATCACTTCTTATAACCCGCCCCCCCACTCCCACATTTCATTTTTCATCTGACAATCTTGTCATATATTCTATGAAAAAAGAAATGACTCTGCATAGCTTTTATACGCCCGTCCTCACAATGTTGACATACCAAGCTGTCCATTATCTCTTGCACCTTCACATTCTGCATCATTCATAGCGGATGCAACTGTAGGCACAGCACACAAAAAAGAAAGAAACCCACAAAAATAACCTGAAGAGCCTGTTGTGATGCTACACGACCACAGTTAGCAAGGAGAATTAGGAAGCCAGAGGGAGAAGAGGATTTGAGATGCTTTGGCTTATGCTAGGGATACCGCAATGCATACGCACACGCACCCACCTACGTACGCACAGACACATATGAACTCAAAGTGCTGATCAGCGGTAAAGGGGCCCCTGGTGACCGTGCCGGGTTTTCCCCTGGTGTTGTTTACCTGGGCTTCCTGTAGAGCGGTGCCTGGCCCAGCAGGGGGGAAAGGGGTCTGGGAGGACCACCACGGCGGTGTAGGCTACACCAACTGCTGCACAGAGATAAGAGAGAGAGAGGGAGGAAGGGTTCGCGATTGAAGCCATAACGAGCCGTTATCGATAGTGGCTACTAGTAAATCACTCACGCAGGTTGATTTGAGAGGGCCTTTAATGATTATTAATCATTTGATTCAATTATTGTATTTCAATCTGTGTAGCCCCAAAGAAAAAGATGAGCTGTATTGAAGCTGTGAATGAGAATAGCACACACATAAACACACACGCAGAAACGCGCACATCCCTGCTAGACAGGATCAAAACGAAGGTCATGAACAACACCTAGGCCAGGCACACCATAGAGGGATTTATTGTTCAATAACAGAGGAGATAGTTTAGACAGGTAGTATTAGACAAGAAAGTCACCTGTGCTCTATACTGTCAGCCTTCTCTTTCTACTGTAAAGCATGAAAACCTAGCTGCTATCTGTGCTACGACGGTGTCTCTGATTGACAAAGCTAAACCCTTAATCCTGGCTTTGCCCCGTCTTGCGTTCCAAACCAAGGCTTGCAGAATGGAACTAGCCTTTTTTTTTCTTACCACAAATGGAAAACGCTATCCATCCGTAAACAAGCAGATTAGCTAATCTGACAGATATTTTGGTTGAACCCCCCCCTTCAATGGAATGTATACATACAGTACTCACACACAGACACACACACACACACCTACACACCCACACACATACACACACACGCACACACACACACACACACACACTGACACACACTGACACACACACACACAAACACACACACACACACGGGAATAAACACAAGGTTCACAATTTTTTTTACACTGCTTTTAAGCGCTTTATTCCTGTGTGTGTTAGTGTGTGTGTGGTTGGGTGGGGGGTCTTGCTTTCCAGACCTGGGACCATGTCTATCTGAGGAAGGGTTGTGGTCTGTGTATGTCAGCAGCAATACATAAGGGGGGGGGGGGGCATGCAACCCACGGCTTGGGCTGAAACATGAGAGCCGTAGACGGCCTGTCCCCTACTTCCTGTCTCTCCCCTTCCTGTCTCCAGTCTACATCCACTATCAGCTGCTTAACCTCTGTGTGTTATTTCATTTGTCCCCCTGGAAGTATCCCAGGAAAGCCTGGCCACAGATACAAGTTTGTGTCTGTTTTCTTTTGTTTATGGGGGGGCTTAAATGTGGGGATCCTAACCTCTCCACCAAGCTCCCCCTCTATCCTCCGTCATCCATCCCTCTCTTGGACTTTGGGCTCCATGGCGATATGTCTGCATTAAGATGCCACAGGAGACTTCATGGCCTCTGGTTTATATTACATCATTAGTACACAGAAGAATGATTAAAGGGGGCCAGGCTGAACAATAGTCTCTGTAGGAGAAGAAGAATCAGAAACGGCCGTCCTATAGGATGCTGAGGATGTAGCATGGGGAAAAGAACATTGCTGGAATTGGTTTCTGTTCAAAACATGCACATTCGCACATTCATGTGTGTGTTCTGGTCTGGTCAGGTCCTGGGGAATGTTCCAGCAATCAACTACTGCACGGGTTGAGGTGATATTCCAAACTATTTACATGACCTCATAGTTAAGCACCCCTCCTCCCCAAAGCCACCTCGCGCCCCTGCCTCGTTTCATCACCTCATTCAGCTCCCCCCCCCCCCCCCCCCCCCCCCCCCGCCCCCCCGCCCTTATCTGACCTATGTCACGCACACACGGCATGCGTGCCCAGTGTGTGTGTACCGGTGCAGCTGCGGTGCCTGATATGTGTGTGTCTGTGTGTCTGTGTGCGTGCGTTCCCTGCCCTGTGTGTTTTCTCAATAATAATAGACGTTGAAACGTTGAGAGGGAAAGTCTGTTTCGGATAAACCCTGTGTGAACACCGGACCATTCATCCCCGGGAAATCAATCTTCCTCATAATTCCTCTCATTTTTCTTCCTCCGTCTGTTATCTGCGGACCTGCCCGACTGACTTGTAGAAACAATTACCAGAGCGTAAACCAGCTCAGGGCGGCATTCAGACTGAGTCAGAACACTGGCGTGTGTGTATATATATTTTATTTTACATGTTTTTGCAGGACGGAATAGTGGTTGAGGTGTTTTACTCCCGGAACAAAAGGTTCTAGGTTTGGAACCACATTATACTTGCAGACATCCTTGAGCAAGCTGACATATTTTCAGTCACTTAAAGATAACGTCTCTGACGTGATATAATGCAGGTTTCTTTTATTGATTTTCTTTCTTTTTTTTTTCTTTCCCAAGTTCAAATTTGGTTAGAACATGAACTGCAATAAAAATTTAACCAACCAAGACCATTTTACTAAGATGCCCTAACCCCTAGCTGCTCCTTTCTAAATTACAATTAAAAATCTGTGTGTTTCACTTAAACTTGTTTGGTAAATAATCAAATAGTAAATGAATGAAGTGATGCAGTGATGACTTCCACCCATGCCCTACCAACCATCAAAACAAGGACAACATGTCATGAGCCAGCGTGACGCGTGTCCCAGAGAGTCGCTACAGCCGATATTATCAGTAAAGCTCTGACCGTCATTGCCAATGTGATCAATGTCTCTCGTTTGGCTCTCCCTTGTGTGTGTGTTTTTGTGTTTGTGTGTGTGTCTGAGTGTGTAGTTATCCCGTCCGAGTCATCAAAGCATATACTTGCCCACTGTTCGAGGTCAATGGCAGCTTCTAGGACAGGGCTTCAATGATCCCAAAGTCAATCTGAAGCGGCAAAGAAAGTTGCTGTGTAAAACGGTTAACTCCATACACACGCACACACGCAAACACACACGCACACACACTCATCGGTTCAATCGCCCCAATGGCGTGACCTCGCTTTTTCCCTTCACATTGGGATTTGTTACTGGTCTGCAACTCAAGATGACTGTGTGTGTGTCAGCACTTCTTTCTGTGTGTGTGTGTATGTGTGTGTGTGCGTTTTATGTGTGTAGTTGTGTGTGTGTGTGTGTGTGTGTGTATGTGTGCCTGTGTGTATGTGTTCTGTGTTAGCCCTGTGTGTGTGGGTCTGTGTGTGTGTGTGAGCCCTATGTGTGTGCCATATCTCTGCGATCGGTCCCCTCGAGACCCCCTGAGCAACGGCAGCCAGTGTTTCACTAGGGGGGTGGGTGGTTGGGTTCAGGGATACAGAGCTCGACCGAGGCTCATTTAGACGGAGCCCAGACAGACTGCCCGCTGTGGAGGGGTTCTTTATGACTCTCAACATGTAAACCACACCGCCAGGGTTCTTACAGTCCAACCCCGAAGTCCTCAGAACGAACACCCTGTTTGTAGAACCGTTTGTGTCGACGCCGAGATTGGATAATCTTTGTAGAAGTTTCCGATGTTAAACTTTGTTGAAGTGCAGCATAGATTGTTCGTAAACTGGACGACCTCAAAGGGACGGATTCATCTTTGGCCGTTTCTTTGTTTACAGACGAATATGGAGATGAGGTGGTAATGACAAAGATAAGAAAACGATTTGTAATGGCGGGATAAAGAAAAATCACATATTGCTTTTTTTAATTAAGGACCTCCCGACAGTGAGAGCATCAGTTATTTGCTCTTTTCTTCCCGGACTGGGGCTTTTTAGGGCTTTCATTCTGTGACTTTGAAAGATGTCTGAACTCCTCACAAGTAATGCCTCTGTTTCTACATGCACTGCACATACCTTGTGGTGTGCCAGTGTAATCACCCCCAAAACGACTCCTGCAAATGAAAGTCAAACAGCATTGGATATGTGCAAGAGGCTCCAGAACACAAGAGTCGTGTCCGAAAACACTCCTTTTCAGACTCCCAAGTGTTATTTTGTGTTAACTCTTTATACAACACACTCACGCTAACGCTACGACAACTGCTACTATACTCCAACTATTACCGACTGCGACATTCCTTGAGTTGAAATCAGTAGCACTGTTCCCTTGTCAGTTCCTTATGGGCCCTTGGGGGCTGCCATAGGCCTACAGGGTTTATATGCAGGCAGTACATCTGAGATTTATGTGGAGTAAGAGGGGAGGATAAATAAACCTGGTTCACTCACTCACACGCGTGGGCTTATTATTGTACACTTATAGCATCAAGTCAGGCGAAGCCAAAACATCAGCCTCACCAAAAGCACTACTAAAAGTGATAATAAACTCAATCAGAATCCATTTTTTCCTTAGCTAAACATACAATAGGAACCTTATTCCGGTCGTCTATGGCCCTGGCCACAAGTGAAGTCATCATTATCATCATCATCATCGCGAGAGAGAGAGATGACGGGTTTCTTCCTCCACCAGTCTCTGCACAATAATAATACCCGTGACCCCATACTGTATACCCAGCTGTAGCGCAGTCGTGCCGCGGTGTGTAAGCCGATAGGCCGTAATGGCCGCGCTGCAGAGCTGCTGGGGCTTGTGGCAGCGGAAACCGATAATTCAATGGTGACACGGTGAACGCCAAGGGGTTCCCGGTTGGGTTCTTTAGGGCTGACATGAGGTAAGCGGATACGTGGAAGGTAGAGAGCAGACAGAGAGGGTGGAGGAGGAGGTGGAGGAGGAGGAGGAGGAGGAGGAAGGGGTGAGTTAGCACTGGGCTGGTTGTTAGCAGAGGGGGCAAGGCTAGAGCGCGACCACGGCTAACCATGTGTAAACGGCGGTAGCATCTAAGTGCGAAACCTTCCCGAAAAAGCGCGCTTGTTTGCCCAGCGGAATCCTGTTTCACAAATGTTGCTTCACGCCTGGCGTTGGCACGGCAGCGCGCTACTAAGTAGAGACTGGCGGTTCTTGTTTTTACAAGACTGCTTGAACAAGCATGGAAGGTGGCTGCGTTGTTTTCCTTCATGCCATTTTCAACAAACCTATTTTGTTAGCTGCACCAAACACAAGAGAAACTCAGTAAGCAGCACCACACCAGGGAAATAATAGAGCCAAGAAGTGTGTGTGTGTGCGCGCGTGTGTGTGTGTGTGAAATAGCAAGGAAGGAGACAGAGATACCACAGCTAGTCCTAAGCCGCATGGTGTTAAACCACCGCAGCTTAAACTGGCTGAGAGGGTGCGAGAGAGAATCAGAGACAGAGAGAGAGAAAGAGGGATTGTGCCTAAGACACATTCAAGACACATTAACCCAGAGCTATTCTCAGGACTCTTTGTGTTTGCGTGTGTGCGTGTGTGTTAGTGGGAGTGCGCATGTTTCTTTGTTTCTTGGAAAAGAAGCCAAAGTCTGGCAAGAGACCCGTCCGCCGACATGATTTGAGCTCCTACCAAATGCCGTCCCCGTCCCCGTCCCCGTCAGCGTCGGTGGAAACGTGTGTGCACGTGGGTAATCTGAAACCTATTATGTCGCCGCTCCATGGAGCACCAGTCAACAGCACAACCTGCTTTTGTTTTTTGAGGCTTTCCCCTTTTTCCATTTTTCCAAGCTGGCAGTTTGTTTCCACGTTGGCTCAAATTCGAGTGGGGCGAGAGAAGAACACATTTCGTCTTTCTGTTTTCTCCTGTTTTTTTCGCTCCCTGCTATAGTTTGTTTTAATAGAAACCTGACAGAATGTGTAGTATCGTGTTGCAGGAATCTCGGAGGCCCACGTCAAACCCAGGGAACGTCATGCCGGTCAGTCTGTGGTTTCCACCCTGGTTACCTATTAGGTAGGTAGGTGGGAGTAGGGGACGGCGAGGGGGGGGGGGGGGCGGGGGTAGTGTACCTGAAGCATTAGAGACCTTGAGTCTAATTGGTTTGGTCAGGACAGCTTTGACACACACACACGCGCACACACACACACACACACACACACACACACACACACACACACACACACACACACACACACACACACACACACACATATGCAAACACACACACACACACACACACACACACACACACACACACACACACACACACACATATGCAAACACACACACACACATGCACGCACACACACACACACACACAGAGGTGCACACACACAGGCACCTAACTAGGGGTGAGGGAGAGGGTCATGTTGGATATGTCTCATTGTTGCCGGGAAGTAGCTGACAAGCCTCTTCAGGTAGAAAATGGAGGCCTCTTTCCTATTAGGAAGAGCTTTCCTCTTCCTTTAGTGGAAGTTTATTTTCTTATTTTCGTCCCTCATAATACGAAAGAGTACACGTGTCCTTCAGGTTTTCCATACAACAGCGCCCACGTGATTATATTTGTCCTTTGTGTGACAAAAGATCTCCGGGGAGACACTAAAGCAACAAAGCGGACAGACATGTTTGATTCGATCACTGGCAAAACAGCAATACGCCTAGCCCCCTTTCCACCCCACTTAAACTCACTCATCTCACTTTGGATGATGCGATTACAGGCTAAGTCGGCGCAGCGTCCCACCATCTTGTTGTGATTAGACGTGCTTACACGGGCGGGAGGTGTTTACTGTGGAAACAATGTGGACCCCTCCTGCTCTCTAGTTAGCTACCGAAAGAAAGAGAGGACGGACAGAGGGGGAAGAAAAAGTTGAGTGAGGCTGTGTTTTTCTTTCTTCCTGTGTAATCTGTAAATGAGAGAGAGGTACAGAGAGAGAGAGAGAGTTTTCTAACTAGTACCACACTGTGTACTCCAGTGTAACCCCCCCCACCCCTGCCCACAAACACATATACACCTACACGCATGCACACACGCACACACACACACACACACACACACAGACACACACACATGCCCCTCCTATTCCCTTGAGCTGAGCTGTTTAAGTCAGAATGAAAAACTGTGGGAGCTTCTGGTGCTATGTGAGGGCGGCAGTTTCCATACGTTAGTGGTCCTATAGGGACGGTGTGGGAGGTGTCGGCTCTTAGGATAATTAGACCCTTCGCTCCATTGTAATAGAGTCTTTTTCGATAGCTAACAACCAAAAACTGATGTAAAATATACATTGATGCAGAGGAAAACTATACAGTCCAGACCATTATTTTGTGGAATGACTACATTGTCTGAGTTCTACAGAATCATTTTTAATCAAAATAAACATTTCAAAAGGCAGGCATACATGAACTCAAATGCAAACTATGTTTTGACTCAAGCCAAACTAATCATATTCTTTGTAACAGTCGTATTGATGCAGTTACCCAGTCTCTATAGTTTTTATATTACACTCATTTTATATTACACTTATATTACACAAAAATGTGCTTCGGCGCTTATACCTTTTACAGAAATGAAAAATGTTGTTTTCACGGCCATCCATCTTAATGAAAAGTTTTTTTAGTTACCATTCTTCTCTGTTCGGAAACATAATGCATGAAGTCCAGAAGGGTCACATTTTGACGTAGCCTTCATCCATCGTCCATTGTAGAGAGACCTATTACTAGCCAATTTGAGCTATTGACGTTAGCCACCCACTCGCTAATCTCCTTTCTGTTTACATGGCTCCTTTCAGGCCCCTGCACTCTGCCTTATTGGAGCCCCATTACCCCCAGTGTTCAGGCCATTGTGTGTCCTCCGCTACATGTCACTAGTTATCTGCTATAGCAAATGGCCGCTGTCTTGTCTGCTTTTTGTCCTGCTTTCTTATTCCTTCTCCCTCTCTGTCTCTCCGTGGGATGAGCGAGCCATTTAGCGCTGGGGTCAGGGTCGTAATTGACAGCCACCACTAAACAAATCTGCTCTGTCTCGGCGGTATCCCAAGCCTCTCCAGCCGGCCTCCAGCCGCTCCCACTCCCACTAATCCAACTAATGCACCCGTGTGTACGCTGGAAAGTGAATTAAATGCAGAAAACTCAATACCTGATCCATCTGACTGGGGCTGCCTGAACACGGCCATTAGCAGTTTCTCTGCAGCGCCTGTAATTGTGTTACAAGAGTTGGGCCGTGGTAACGATCAGGCCTTACACACACTTACACACACTTATACACACTCGGCCCGTTGTCGTTAATCTGCCGCCTGCGTTGGGCCGTTGGTGGGGGGTTCAGGGGCGGGGGGTGGGGGGGAGGAGATGAGGTGCGGAGCGACGCACCCCGAGAGCTGACGGGAGGATGAGGGGTGGTGGTGGAGGATGAGCTGTCTCTGAAGTACCCCCGGATTGACGTATGATGTCAATGTAATTGTGTGGTGTGTGTGTGTGTGTGTGTGTGTTTGTGTGCCTGTGTGTATTTCCGCATGTGTGTTTGTATGTGTGTGTGTCTCTGTGTGTTGTACCTGTGTGCATGTTTGTATGTATGTCTGAGTGTGTTTGTATGGATGCGTATTACTGTTTCTGTGTGTGTGTGTGTGTGTGTGTGTGTGTGGGTTGTGTGTCTACTTGTTAACAGCATTTCAACGTACAGTACGTGTCTACATGTCTTGTTTCTGTCAGTATGTGTGTACCTATGTCTAACAGCATTTCCTCTAGCATACAGGATGTGTCTGTGTCTCTTTGCACTGTTATTCTCTCTGCTTCCATCGCTCTGACACTGACACTGAACCCTGCGTCTCCCCGCCTGTTTTTCCATGTGATCCGTGACTGTCGCGGTAACTCCTGCTGCGCGGCCTCGTTTCTCTCTCTCTCTCTCTCTCTCTCTCTCTCTCTCTCTCTCTCTCTCTCTCTCTCTCTCTCTCTCTCTCTCACTCTCTCTCTCTCTCCCTCTCTCCCTCTCTCTCTTTCTCTCCCTCTCTCTCTCTACTGTATATCTCTCTCTCTCTCTCTCTCTCGCTCTCTCTCTCTAGCTCTCTCTCACTCTGTCTCTCTTTCTCTCTCTCATTCTCTTTCTAATTGCCTCTCTGTTTCTCTCCCTCTCTCTCTGTCTCTCTTCCATCATCTCAATCACCCTCTTGCTCTCTTTCTTTCTCTTGCTCATTCTCTATATATCCCTCTCTCTCTCTCCGTTTCTCTCTTTATGTTTCTCTAGCTCTCTCGCTCGGCTTCCTGTACTATCCCCACACCTCATCCTATTTATCTGCTGTCTGATGCTCAGCCTCCTGCCAGACACCAGAGCAGCAGGAGAGCACTTTATTCCCCCTCTTTATTTCACCTCCGTGTCAGGTTACAAACATATCACCTCTACGCACATTTTGAGGGCAATATCCTTGATTAGAGAGAGAATATACTGTATATCTTCATATATAAGGACCTAATGCTCCTTTGTGGAGCGTGGTTGTTGGGGAAGGGAACCTAAAGTAAAGGGGTTACGTGATTTAGTTTAAAGTGAGCTACAGCTAAATATAATAATATAATAATAATGCTTTAGGCATCGTATAGACAATTATAGATCCATAATTGTAC
The DNA here is from genome assembly GCF_949987615.1 of Pollachius pollachius. NCBI lineage: Eukaryota > Metazoa > Chordata > Actinopteri > Gadiformes > Gadidae > Pollachius > Pollachius pollachius. The sequence goes on along the minus strand of NC_136937.1, from coordinate 11,110,760 downwards.
GTGAAATGGGCAATTTTTTTATGATTGTGCAGCACTGGCCGGAGATCTGTATGCACATGTGTTATATCACAGTTGGAATATATGGTCCACGTCATTTAACGGGTATAATTCACATAATTACACTTAAGAATGTTGACGCCATAAAGCTACACTGGTGCATATAATAAGGGTTAGCTTTCCATGAAAACGGCGCAAGAATGTGAACGGCTAAGAGCGTAAAGTTAATTGTGTTTCGGCAGCTTGCCACCGCACAAGCCCCAATCGGCCAGGAACAGTGGCTGAAGTTCTTTCCCTGAACGTGGCCACGTTCCTACAGGGCTAAACCCGCGTAACGAGTCTCCAGCTCATTCCTGAGGTACCAGTTCATCACCCTTAGTGGAGGATATAAACGTCAGGGGGTCCACGGGGGTCTTCCTCTGCGCTGCACTACATGCTGCCCGGGCATGGGACAATCCAGCAGATGGTGAGTGCGTTGGGAACCTCTGTCCCAGCATCGCAGCCGGCTATGTATGGAGTACATTGTTCGGTCTGGAGCACCTCGCTGACCCCTGCTTAACCACTAAGGTCATTACGGCCCCCATGGTCCCTACTCACTGGGCCCAATGAAAGCCTACCTGCCAGATGACATTGTGTCTGTGTGTGTGTGTGTGAGTGTGTGTCTGTGTGGCTGTGTTTCAAAGTCCCCAGGGGCTGATTTGTCACAGATAGGTCATAAGATATGCCTCTCTGTTTGTACCTGCATTTGTGTGTGTGTGTGTGCGCGTGTGTGTGTGTGTGTGTGTGTGTGTGTGTGTGTGTGTGTGTGTGTGTGTGTGTGTGTGTATGTGTGTGTGTGTGTGTGTGTGTGTGTATGTGTGTGGTGGAGAAGAGGAGCAGCAGAGGATGGCTGAGCTGGGACCTCATGTCCTTCTTGTCTGAAAGGTCACTCTGTCATCCCCCCGTCCCCCTTCTCACAAACACACACACACACACACACACACACAAACACACACACACACACACACACACACACACACACACACACACACACACACACACTCATACACACACAAACACACACAGCCCTATCGGGCCATGCTCACACATATGGGTGAGGAACAGAAACCACAGAGCCATTATCAATTCCTGAGAAGAAGGAACGAAAACATTGGCGGATAAAATACGAAGAAGTGAACCCTGAGAGTGAATGTCTGCGAGCTTCCAAAGCCGTAAATCAGTAACTGTTAATCCCTAATGGAGAAAGAGAGGGAAGAGAGAGGGAGGAGAGAGAGAGGGTAGGACGAGAGAGAGAGGTACGGAGGTGTGAGGATATGCCTTCCTCTGTGCACGGGCCAATTCTCTGTCCTACACTAATCCCCCTGGTTCGTCTGGTTCTCCCTGACTCTCCCACACCCTCCCCTCCCCTCCTCTATTACCCTCTGACGGACCACTCTCTCCCCAGCCAAAAGGTCTTCTAACTGCTGCAATAACCGACACTTTTCCTCCCGTTGGTAAGCCCCTGATAGCGCACCCTTGTTGGTTTCACTGTTAGGTCTGCGTGACATTAGCTGTGATAATCCAATTGAGGGAACGCTCCTCAGAAAACAAACCATCAAGGCTGGGGGTGGAGGGTGGAGGGTGGAGGGTGGGGGTGGGGTGGGGGGGGATCGTCAGGGTTCAGGCGTTTCCATGGGGACTGCATGGATGCCTAATTAAACTCATTAAAGCTTGGTATTAAAGCTCGTTAAGTCTGGCCCTTGACATGGCGAGGCAGCTACTGGTGGCTAACTTAACAAATTCATGCATTATCTCTCTCACACACACACACACACACACACACACACACACACACACACACTCAAGCTGACATACAAGTGCATAAACACGCGTGAGTACACACCGAAACACCGAAACATGCTGACTTACCATTGCACAAAGACACATGAATGCACAGAGAAACACACACACCGGTGTACACGCGTACACAAAAAACACACACAAACACACGCTGACCCTAACATGCACACACACAAATACACACAGAAACACATTCCCATACACTTAAACGCACACACAGAATGTACTTTAGTGGGTGTAATTAAAGTTCTCGGTAAGTGCTGTGTCTGCCTCCTACGTGGGTTTGGGGAGAATGGAAAAACTGAAATGTCAGTAGTTTCCAGACAACGGCAATGTACACAACCAAACACAACCCGCTGTAGCTGTGGGCCTGCAGGGCATATGATGCTATAGGGGATATGTAGGTTTTGTTGTGGTTGAATGAGTTGGAGCCAAAGTTGACTTTGATGAGTTATATGTTGAACAGATTAGGAAATGCTAAAATAACCCGCACATGCACATTAACATACACACAGACACAAACACACACACACACTTACATGAACACACAAACTTACATGAACACACACACACACACTTACATGGACAAACACACCATGTTGATGCGTGCCCCCTGACCTTTCTCAAAGTTTGCACCTCCTTTCTAAATATTGTTCTTTGGCTGAGAGAAAGAACAGTAAACTACAGTGAAATCACAGGTCCTCAGGGACTCGTTCTTAATGGTCTGTGTGTGTGGGTGCGCTTGTGTGTGTGTGTGTGTGTGTATGTGTGTATTTGTGTGCGCTTGTGTAAGTGCATCTGAATGTGTGTGTGTGTGTGTCCGAGCGTGTGTGTATGAGTGAGTGATGAGTTTTGGTTGTTGGGGGAGGATGGGAGAGAGAGAGAGAGAGAGAGAGAGAGAGAGAGAGAGAGAGTGTGGGGAATAAGTCTACTCTTCAACCTGAATCAGCTCTTTGAGGCTCGCTGGCCCTGACATCAACAATGTGGTTCTTTCACAGCTCCTGCACACCTCCTCAGAGAGGTGGGTTAACGCAGCAACAACAACCCCTGCAGTGTCCGTGTATACCTTCTCCTTATTTCCTTCTCCCTTTACTCCTCTTTTTGTCATCATTTATTTATCCAAGCCCCCGTTGGCCCGTTCGTAAAGTTACACTTATATGGAGGAGGGAGTTCAGGAGAGGTCTGTTCTTCTGCCACCAATGTTTTGTCCCTTTCGTATCCCCTTTATACAAAAATAACTTTCCAGATGCACTAAACAGAGAAATAAATATATATTTTTGGTACACCACAATTCTAACGGCTTGATCGTTAAAATCGGTATGTTGCCGAAAAAACAACAACCTTTTTTAGTGTTGTTCTCAATTCAAAAGTACAGAGGTATTATGGTGAAACCCCCTTGCTTTAAGAACACACACACACACACACACACACACACACACACACACACACACACACACACACACACACACACACACACACACACACACACACACACACACACACACACACACACACACACACAGTCTGTATGCCATTATTTTAATTCCATGACGTCTGAGCTGTTCCTTCTAGTTCTGATGTTCATGGCAGCAGACGTTTGAACATTTTAAGAATATTGTTTCCATATTAACGATGCATTACAGAACATTGTTTCCGTGCCTGTGACCGGGGGACGTCAACCCAGATGTACAAGTTGGTTAAGAGCAAAGAGCCCGGCACCGGCGTGTGAACAGAACCGTGTGAGCTGTGTAGAAGGCTGGCTCTGGGAGCACACTGCCGTCCATTCAGAAACATAGGAGTTAACAGGGGTAACAGTTGCTGTGTGTGATCTAACGCATTAATGTGAGGCTCACTGTATTAGACCGGACATACAGGAAATTACAATCCAGAGTCGATTATATCCCGACTTTTGGATGCTCGCGTTCACGAAACGACGCTATAACCAATATGTTATGATGCAACGTCATTTATGAAATTATGTCATAAACTGTACATATGGTGTCACTCGAGTCAACGGCACTCCGTGAAAAGCGCCGCCCTTCGTTTACTGCCTTTGCTAGATTGAATAGTTTGTTTGGTAATAGCCATTCAACTTGAAGTTATATTTTATTCTAGTAAGCAAAGATAATTGCAGACTACCGAACGTGCGGCTATAATTCGTATCCATTCTGCGTCTGTTCCATTACCCAACAAATAGCATGGTCACTTTATTATATCCAGGCCTGCACATACACATATAGTTAAATGTTCATGTTACATCATTTGTTTTTATTATAAGTTTGATGTGGACATGCAACTCGTTCAAAGAAAATATAAAAGAATACGCTGAATAATTATTTGAGACGTACATATGTTAAGAGCGTGCTCATTACAATATCTTTGTCTTGTGTGAGCGTAGGACCGCATAGAAATACCACGTTTTGAGTTAACCGCAGCCACATGCAATGGATGAGCAGCCATGACGTAGCCCATGGCCATTGCTAATACGACCACAACTTTGGTTATTTTCTTAACTACATCTTCACGATAGACAAGGAACGCGACCGGGGGAAGTGGCTTGGCTTAAGCACTTCTCCGCTCTTTGATGCATCCTGCCTCTTTAAAAAGAAATTGGCGCCAGATACTCTGCTCATTGTCCCCCGACACTCGATAAACATGAAACATTTCTTCCCTCTCTGAGACCCCTTCTTCAAACATGGCTGGCGTCACCGCATCTGCAATTAGGCAGTCCCTGTAAACCACGTCCATTTCTAGAAGCTTCCGCCCTGAGATGGACACCAAAACACTCAACAGCATGGGAGCTGAAGGAGACTTCTGTCATCCGACATCAATGGAGGCTTTGGTTTATACGAGGACGATAAAACATGCCTTGCTCATGGACCAAAGGGAATCTGTGAAGTCACTCCTCCCATGTTTATTCCTTTCTTCCCTGTTTCTCTTAATGTTATTTGAAAGAATACAAAAAAAAATGGACACATGACGTCCAGATGTCCAGATTGTTTGCGACAGACGTTTCGTAACGTCCACTTTCATTTCGACCTCATCTCTCTTCCATTTTTTTTCCCAATCTTCTCTTTACATTGGCCTGGCTCTGCCGGAGTTGTTCAAACGCATTAGGGCCCGCGTCAGATCACTGCCGTCCCCACGGCGACTGCCTCCACTCCGAGAGGGTTGACAAACGTTCGGGACGTTCGAGCTTAACACAATTATCCGGGAGTTCAGGTCCGAGGCCCGGGGCGTTCCGCATGGTTTAGTGACCTTTTGCAGCGCAGTGTTTTTTCACTTGAGGTTTTCTTAACATCTCAATCACGTCCCAAGCATACGCAAGGGAAAACCAACCCTAAAGCACCAACGTCTATGTGTGTGTGTGTGTGTGTGTGCCGAAAAAAAAAAGGTACGTTCTCAAAGTGATCTATTTTCTTTTCCCGTGTCCACGTAGGGCCCAAAGTATCGGTTAGAGGGACATTAACTCTTGTCTCTACCTCTCTGCCCCGTTTCAAACTAAACACACGCTAACTGACAGAGCATGCAATTTCCTGTAGATGAATGGCAGTCCTGTATGATGAGGGGAGCTAAATGCATCCAGTCATTCTCCCCCAGGAGCCCCGCACTGTGTTTAGGTGACTGCCGGGGGAGGGATGAGGATGTGGTGCTGGTGGTGGTGCTGGTGGTGGTGCTGGTGGCGGTGGGGCTGGTGGGGGTGGGTAGGGCTGCCGTGGGTTCCTGCTGACTGCTCCTTGCTCTCTGCTGCCACGTGGCCAAGGGCGCCGGAGACTGTTGTTTGTTGGTTTGTTTGTGTTGTTTTGTTGTTTTTTCCTGGCTTGTGGGCTTTTTTTCTGTCCCAGTCAACTGCTGAACCTTGAAACGAACCGCTGAGCTATACTCTGGACTTTAGATCTGTGTGTGTGTGTGTGTGTGTGTGTGTGTGTGTGTGTGTGTGTGTGTGTGTGTCTGTTTGTAAGTCTCTCTCTGTCTTTATAATGCTGCGACTATCTATCCATATATCTGCCTGTCTATCTATCTCTCTCGCTCTATTAATCTATCTATCTATCGAGCTCTCTCTATCTATCTATCTATCTATCTATCTATCTATCTATCTATCTATCTATCTTTCTATCTATCTATCGAGCTCTATCGAGCTCTATCTATCTATCTATCTATCTATCCATATATCTGCCTATCTATCTATCTCTCTCGCTCGCTCTATTAATCTATCTATCTATCTATTGAGATCTCTCTATCTATCTATCTATCTATCTATCTATCTATCTATCTATCTATCTATCTATCTATCTATCTATCTATCTATCTATCTATCTATCTATCTATGTATCTATAAATCTATCTATAAATCTATCTATCTATCTATCTATCTATCTATCTATCTATCTATCTATCTATCTATTAAAATGTTCAGACTCTCAATCTATTCATCTATCAATCAGATATCTGTTATTTTTGTTATGTAACAACAAAACAAGCAGTTCTGACGATCAGAACTCGGTTGAGATGTATTTTGAAAAATATGAAATCTCTATATACCTAGAAAATGGGCCTATTGCTCAGTGGTTGAGCGGATTGGTGGAAATAGATTATAGACATAATCAAAGGTTTAACTACACAAACACATTTCAATCCTTCATTTTCTGCAAATAAATGAGACTGACGTAAATCATCCGGCCGTGTGAGGAATCGACAGTGGTCTTTTAACCAATTTAAACGTAAGATGATTGTGTCTTGATGGAAAGCTCTGGAATGACGCAGAGAAGGTGATGTATATTTAGCCTCTGAGTGATTCCTGACTGACTAGCCGTCTGACTCATCACATCCACAGCAAGGACCCCAGAGTCTCAGGTCGATCGCACAAATATGAGGCCTTTATGACGTGCGTCTTTTGCCAGCAGATCTGAAATCCTACCACAGCCTTGGTGAGGATCAGAATCTGGTGTTCTATGAAGTGGACTGCTAATAGATTTGTGAGTATGTGACAAGGAACATACTCCAGGCCGGAAGATATGGGTTCTGTGCAATATCCCTCACAAACGCTGTTTATGGGGGTTAGAAAACCTCAGAGCCTATTGATGTCAATGCAATTTGACCTGTGTTTGTGGGGACGTGATTCTTTCCCCAAAATGGGAGCGCTGCCTTTTTGGTTGATGACGTGATGCCGGTCCGGTCTGTTTGTTTTTGATTGGTTGAACTTCTATCTTGAATATCATGGAAGCTACGTCTCATGTATCTCATGTTGTGTTTTTTCTCCAAAACAAGATGGTACGTCTCAAGGGTTTTATTCTGCTTTCATCCTGAAAAATCAAACTTTTAACTGCATTGGAGAGAGATACATGAATTGTTGGTGTGGCTAGCCGTGTATCTCCCACCCACCTCATTCCTTTCCATCGTCTCTTCCAACCTTAGTACTGCTACACCTTGCGGGTTAATGCTGTGGGCATTAACCTGCAGCCAACAAAAACATCTAATGCTTATTCAACATGTGTGAATATTTCTGGTAAACTACAGAACAGCAACGATGAAGGAGGGAGGGACGTGTGTGCGTGTGTGTGTGTGTGTCTGTGTGTGTGTGTGTGTGTGTGTGTGTGTGTGTGGACCTGATATAGAGAATCTTATACACCGGCCCAGGGAGTTATCTGGAAAGCAAGCAACATTCAGGGGGTCCTTTGAGGTACGGCCAGCTGCAACACCCCCTCCTCCCTGCCTGCCTACTTGCCTTACTCTCCACGCTTTCAAAACCCACTTTACCACCGGTCAAACACCCCTCCGCCCTACACACACACACACCGAATTCATATTCACATACACATACGCACGCACAAACACGCACACACAAACACACACACACACACACACACACACACACACACACACACGCGCACACTTACACATACACATACACCAACACATGTACGCACACTCACATTTACACACACACACACACACACACACACACCCAACCCAACCCCTATGCCCACCCCTTCTGACCGACTTCTTTGATAGTCCCGGACTGTTTAGTGCTGCATGTCCTGGGGGTGGGTGTGAGTGTGTTTGTGTGTGTGTGTGTGTGTGTGTGTGTGTGTGTGTGTGTGTGTGTGTGTGTGTGTGTGTGTGTGTGTGTGTGTGTGTGTGGGTGGGGCGGGGGGCAAACCAAAACTCGCATCACCGTCAAATGAGAGTGAGGGAAATATTTAACACACATCTGTGGTCGCTCCGAGCGTCTGTGGTGGAGAGTGGGGGTGATGGGAAGGGGGTTTTGGGGGGGAGAACCGGTTGGTGTATTTTCTGATAGAACGGACAGGGGGGGTGGTGGTGGTGGGGGTGGTGGTGGTGGTGGTGGTGGTGGGGGTGGTGGTGGTGGTGAGGGAGGCCTGCCTTTGGATCGCCGTCTTCGGCGGGCGCTGTGTTTGCATTTATAAATGATGTTTGCATGGATATCTGAAATCCAGCCGCGGCTCACCCCCCCCCCCCCCCCCCCCCCCCACCCCACTGCCACACCCAGAGGCCAGAGAGGGAGGGAGGGAGGAGAGAGAGAGGAAGCCGGGGACGAGAGATGAAAGCGGTTATCGGGGAGGCAGACGTCGCAGGAGAACCCCAGGAGGGCGTTTGGTGGGGGGAGCGGCGTGGAGTCAGCGTCTTCACATACAAATGAAATCGCGCGACAAATCAGACATTGACTGAAGCACTATAGTCGGCCGTGTCCCCCATAGGAGGCCCCGCACTCACGGAGAATGTGCTGTGTTGAATGAAGTAAAAATGTTTTCCCTTGCCGTGTGTGTGTGTGTGTGCACGTGTGTGTGTGTGTGTGTGTGTGTGTGTGTGTGTGTGTGTTTGTGCGTGTGTGTGTGTGCGCGTGTGTGTGTACCTCCATGATGCGGGAGACTCGTTGTATAAATCTCTCTCATCTCCCGTGCTCTTTTTAAGATTGATGTTGAAGAATAGGCCCTCAGCATCTGTTCCCCCCCCTCTCTCTCTCTTTCTCTCTCTCTCTCTCTCTCTCTCTCTCTCTCTCTCTCGCTCTCTCGCTCTCTCACTCTATCATATATTTTTTCCATCACCCTTGCCTTCACACATTTGCCTCTTTTCAAACCGGCGTGCTGAACAGCTTTCTCAGCGCTGGCGTTTGCTTATTTCCAAGACCGATATGCACGGGGCGAGAGAGCAGCGTAATAAATAGAGGGCATGACTCGTTCTCTTGGCAGAAAAGAGGAGGGTTTGGAAATATGATCAAAAGTGCTGTTGGTGTGAGCCCAGGTAGCAGGGAAACAGCTTTGACATTGCCAATGATCCTTAGCTCACCGTGTTACTCAACTGATTTCTGGTTAGTCATTAGAGAGATGGCCAGCTGTGGTGCAGATGTCACCTGTGTGTGTGTGTGTGTGTGTGTGTGTGTGTGTGTGTGTGTGTGTGTGTGTATGTCTGTATGTCTGCGTGTGTGTCTGTGGGTGTGGGCTTGTGTGTGTGCCTGAGGGAGTGAGAGGGAGAGGCAGAAAGACACAGAGATTGAAAGAGCTGTGTGTCTACTGTATGGCCACAGCTGACCTGAGGATATTATCCGTCTTTGGTTGATTATGAACGTGTTGGCTTGTCGAGGTTCACATGATTCATCGGATTCCATATCAGCCTGTTCTCTTCACACTCTCTCGCTCCACTTCCATTCGACATGGGGGTCTAGTGATATGAACCGTCGCTGTTTATCGGCTTGGTAACACCCTTAAGAAACATCGCTATAATGTCGGCATAGACGAACGGCAGGCCGCTCGTCTATGAGAGAGGAACGTATGGGCAGCCGAGAGAGTCCACATTACAAGCTGTGTCGCTGGCAGCAGTGATCACCATCTACGCCACCGATGGGGTGTATCCTGAACCCCTCTGTTTCACACACACACACACACAAACACACACACACACACACACACACACACACACACACACACACACACACACACACACACACACACACACACACACACACACACACACACACACACACACACACACCCAGGCACGTTTACTCTGCTCCCAATCTCCTAACCCCCGTGCGTTGGCTCGCTCTGGCTTTTCTGGCACTGCCATCAATCCCCTCTCCCCTCCTCCTTTCTCCACTCCTCTCTCCTCCATTCCTCTCCTCCTCTCCTCCTCCTCCCCTCCCCTCCGTTTTCCTCTCCTCTCTACTCTTCTACTCTCTCCTCCTCGCCTCTCCTCTTCTCTCCCTTTCTGCCACTCTCCTCTCCCCTCTTTGTGTTTCGTCTCGCCGCCTCTCCTCTCCACACTCCTTCCCTTTCCTCCCGTCTCCTCTCCTCTCCACTCCTTTCCTTTCCTCTCATCTACTCTCCTCTCCCATCCTCTCCTCTCCTCTCCTCCTCCCTCCTCTCCTCTCTTGCCCTTTTCACTTCTCTCCTGTTCTCTCCTCTTTTCCCCTCTTCTCTCCCCTCTCCTCTCTCTCACTTTGCCTCCAGCCCCAACACCACCGCTAGCTTTGCTGGGGGAGCTTGGTTTGCCCTGCATGGCTGGTGGGATGGTGGGAGGTAGAAAGGGGGGTTAGCAAAATCACCTCCAGGGCAGCTGGTCTGACGGATGGTTCCCCCATTCAGCAGCCCAGGGAGGGGTCGGGAACGAAAGGAGGGGGCGAGGGGTTGGGTATCATGGGTGTGGTTGTTGACTTTATTGGAATAGTTATTAAATGGGCCATGATGACAGGGCCGGGTGGAGGAATGCTTTCACCCGGCCCTGCAGGAGGTGCTCCATGGAAACCCTCACAGAGAGGCGCGGCCACAGGGGCGACAGGGGGGGGGGAGGGGGGGGACAGCGGGAGAAAGGGAGAGAGAAAGGCACGGGACGGGGCAAAGCAAGCTGCAATTTAGGAAGTCCAGGAAAAGAGCTGGAACAAAGGAAGATATATTTACCCAACTTAATTACGCTTTGGATGGAAACTAAACTTTACATGAAAGAAAAAAAAGGAATGTCACTTGGAAACAATGTGGGTGTAGCGCATGAGAAGTACGTTTGGTGGGGACGGAGAGAGAGCTCAGGGTCGTGGCGTCTCCTCCAGGACAGACCAGGACAGATGACCCCCCGGGCCCTGGGGTGGTCGGGGCTGGTGGCTGAATGAGAGAGGTCCCCTAACGTGATTGGTCCATTAAAAAGACACACACACACACACACACACACACACACACACACACACACACAAACACATAGACCATTGAGGGGCCCAGCAGGAGATGGAAGGGACTGCCACTGGGCCTTTGGGCTGAGGGCCATGGGGGTGGGGGGTGGGGGGGAGGTTTGCTCCCCCCTGCCTCCTATCCCACCAACAGACAACTGTTGGCATGGGAAAATCCAACCGAAAACCACCCCCCCCCCCCAACACACACACACACAGCACACCAAAAAGTACATTCCCGTTGCTACCTAAGTTTATAATTGTGTGTTTGTCTACATTTTTCTGTGTGTGTAAAATGTGTGTGTGTGTGTATGTGTTTATGTTTTTGTGTTTGCATGTGTGTAAGGGTGTGGTGCGGGTTTGTGTGTGTCCGGATGTGGGTGTGTGTGTGCATTTGTTTAGTATCTGAGGCCTGTCTACGGTGGGCGTGTTTTTTTGACTTGACTTGAACCCCACCCTGTCGCACACAGCTGTGAAACTCGGTAGGAAGAAGCCCATTGGTTTGGAAGGACATGCATAAATAATAATAAATAATAAATTAATAGAGATGTCAGCAAATTGGGGAAAAGCTTTTGTAGGGGGGAAAGTAAGGGGCTAAATGAATGATTCACTGACGTGCTTCTGGCCTGATTCAGAGGGTCTGGACGCCGAGGACAATACATGGGAGAGTGTTTTATTTCATGAGATTTATTAGCCCATTCATCACTCTCGCCTTCGCACCGGTACTGCGTTACTTACGGTGTAAATGACTCTGCATGTTAGCTTCAGAGGCTAGCGTTCATACAATGTGTGTGTGTGTGTGGGGGTGTGTGTGGACCTATAGCTCTCCTAGTTTTCATGATTTTCTATAATGTTTTATGTCTATTTGCCCATGATAACTTCGAAGGATGTTGCGAATTAATGTCAGCTCTTTTACCATGCACAATATAGAAAAGGAATATAGTGTATTTCGGTAATTCTCACAGGGCAAACATTCATGTTCTTAACATTTAAATTTGAAGCTATATCCCCTTTAATTACCTTGAAGAAAAAAACATTTGATTATTTTGATAGTTAATGGGTTTGAGGTATTTTCCTAGTGTTTGTTGAGAAAATAACATAATTGCTCTTTAAACATTGATGCTGTCCACAATGTTAACATGCCTGGCAGACACAGCCAGCCAAGGGCCAAAGATCGATACTGTTTTGAACTTATAATAGGTTATAATAATGTATCTGTTTTCCAAATTATCAGTGTATTGAACGATCTAAAGTGAACCATTAGAGTACAGACTCAGACATTGTAAGCAGAACAACAGCTCAAATCTTTTTTATTTTTTGGCTGAATACTTTGTGTCACAATCATTGTGGCATGTCAAAGATTAAGTTGATCAGATGTACATAATCCCTCTCCTTTGACTGTTTTATCCACGATGGATTTATCCAATTTGCCCCCAAGTAGAAAACAGATTTTTCCCATCATTGTCATCGTTATGAATGGGGATAACATAAATGTCTTCACTGACAAATTAATATGACTTTGAGATTTGAATTTGAGATGGATCAGACGCTTATCTTATGAGCTACCTCATCATTAATCTTACAACAAATACCATTATAAACATGCATATCTTGTCATAAAGAACAAAAAATTAATAACACACAAATGTGTGCAGTGCTTTGAAAGATTGGGCAATGAGTCACAGGGAGCATTTTGGAAAGTCACTACTGAGAAATTAACATTGCCTCTGGGACAAAACATAAACAGTATTTTCTAAATAAACTCCTCTGTGCTGGGTACAATTTTAAGTAGTTTCCTCCTACTTTAATAACAATCCAATTATTGCCTTTATAGTTCAGAAACAAAACATGGACTAGAAATCATTCAATTGTTCCAGCAATACGATTAGCCTAAATATCACCAATCTAAAAGGTTTGTCTTAAAGTATTTTCTGCATTCTTTGTTATTTGCTATTTAATAAGAAGTTCTATAATAAGGTTGATTGCATATGAATAGAAAGTCTTTCACAGACATCATTTTGCAGTTTTTTTCAATTATTAGAACTTTGATTGACAGACAAACCAACAAGCTGATTAGGAGGCATCATAAGTACCAGCAAAAACAAACAAACAAAAGGATGACATTGTTTCTCAAATACACCAAAAGTACTTTTATCATTAATTTACGTTCTCATTCAAAAACCTTCATCTATCTATCCTAATGAAGTCCAACACTATGTAATGACGTACTGGCCTTACACAGTTTTGTGATTGGTTGGCTGGCTGGTGGCTACTTTCCAAATCAGAAACAGCTGCAACCAATGATACCAACGAGAAGGAGCCTTGCCCCATAACCCTGCCCGACAACACACAGGCCAGGTCTCCACTTTACCGCTTTCACTTCACTATTCATGTCTCTGTGCATGTGTATGTGTTTGTTTGCGTGTGCGTCTGAGAGAGATGGAGGGAGGGAGATAGAGGGAGGGAGAGAAGACTCTGTGTTCTGTGTGTGTGCATCTGTAATGCGTGTGTGTACGTTAGACTGCTGCTCACTCCTCGCCTCACTCCATCACTAGGAATGGCTTTCAATGTGTTTAGACGTCTGTTGAGGAAGAGAAATGACTGCGTGTGTGTGTGTGTGTGTGTGTGTGTGTGTGTGTGTGTGTGTGTGTTCCATGGATTAGATATGTTCAATGTCAGCGGACTCATCAACACCACAGGGTTGTGTTTGTGTGTGTGTGTGTGTGTGTGTGTGTGTGTGTGTGATGTATAAAGTGTGTATGTGCTACAGTATGTATCCATCTATACTCGTCTAGCCGTGCTACTGGTTACACAGACACGCGTCGTATCATCCATGTATGTCTATGTGTGTGGTGTGTGTGTGTGTGTGTGTATGCAAATCGTGCACACGTGCCTGTGTATGTGTGCGTGTGCCAGCACAAGTTAACCCCGCTCTCGATTGCCAACCGTAACCAGGTCGTGCGACTGCAAGCACAGCTTTCGTGAGCTGATGCCGTTAATTTTTTATACACGGGGCTTACGCCCGTTGTCTTAACCTCGACTTGACCTCGCCTTCGTCAGTCTCTCTGGGTTTCCTGGCTTCTCCGCCGCACTTTCCTGCCACACTTTGACTTGCACACACACACACACACATACACTCCTGCACACACACACGTGCACACAGACACACACACGTGCACACACACACAAGCATCTTTGTCATGGGTGCAGTCATGGGAATGGAAGGTTGTAAAAACATCATGACCGCATGCCACCATTGTCTTTGGCTGTGCACCGTACTGTGTTTCAAGGTGTGTGGCTGAGAAGGGCTGGAATTGTACTCGGTATACCTCAAATATACGTGTGCATGTAGTTATACCGGGCAGGGAGAGAACAACGGAAAGAAAGAGGACGTTGTGTGTGCAGATTTTTTTTTTTTTGGGGGGGGGGGGGGGGGTAAGTAAACACACCACATGGTGCCATCTTTTCTGCTATGTGCATATCTTAGAATGACTGATAATGACGAGGGACGGAGAGGGACACGCAGTGGCTGTTGCTAATGTAGTGGGGGGTTTAAAAGGCTGTGTGTGTGTGTGTCTGTGTGTGTGTGTATATGTGCATCAGTGTCTGTGTGTGTGTGTGTGTGTGTGTGTGTGGCACGTATGTGTGCTCTTCTAAACAGAGAAACACATGTCAATGTTTGGCCTCTGGTTGCTTATTCTCCCTTCCAAGGGACCAGGCCTCCCGTCATAGCCGATCAGAGTGGAGGGCTAGGGAGACGGAGACGGTGGGGTGGAGACGGAGAACTGAAGAGATTGCATTTGACATTCAGCACCACCACCCTCCTCCTCCTCCTCCTCCTCCTCCTCCTCCTGCTCCACCCGCTGCTCTGCCCCTGCCCTAGTCATCCATTTAACCCTGCCACTGAGGCTGGTGCAATATTAATGTCCTTAAACGCAGATGAGGTGTAAGAGTGTCTGAGAGACCCCTGTAGGGAGGGGCCAGTTGTGTGAAAACACAGCCGGGTTATGCACACACACACACACGCGCACGCATAGTCACGTGCACACGTGCACAAATGCACGCACACACGCACGTGCGCATGCACGGGCATGCACTTACACACACATGCCCATGCATGCGCTAACACACACGCGCTGCAAAGGCTCTCACACACGCACATGTGTGCCAAAGTATACACACAGTAGTCAATGCACAACAGACATATTTTAACATTTGGAGACAGGAAGACGCCCACATAAACACACACACATTACAGTATCTCAGCTCTATGCCATATGTAGAGTAACAGATTCATTAAGGGCAATAATACAATCCATCAACATGCTTTCATGCACTATAAAACACGTGAATTATAGCACTTCATAGCTGGGAACATTTGTATCGGCTGTATTCGGCTACTTACAAGAGACCCACAATGACATACTTGGAACACAAAAATGCAAATCTTTCCTTCTGGTTCAGTCTCAGCACTTCCACATCTATGTTCGACACCTACATCGACATTGTGCGCGGCGGGTAAAAAATAACATTAACAATAGAGTAGCCTAACAAACATGCAGCAAATAATTGAAGAGCCTTGGAGCTGTACCGGGGCTTCAACTTTTGTTTAACGACAGCATTGCCTGTAACCAACTACGGCCTGTTTATTCACGGCCATTTTTAACCCACTTACCCAAACACTCATGCATACTGAAGCCCGATATTGTAAAAACTGTAGAATTTGGCCGTACAGTTGTATGCCCGCATATATATGATACATTGAATGAGATGTTTTCATACATCAACCCCCCGACACATGCGGGCCCCTATATGCATCAAGGCATACGCACCCATGGGTGGCTTAGCATGCGATGACGTATAGATGGACGCCCTCTTAATAATATATGATCCGTTCAGCCGCGTGTCTGCTGGAGTGTGTTTTAGCAGCCTCCCGCTCTGTGAAATTGCATCAGGGCTTAAAGGAGAGACTTTTGAGGATCCAGGTGTGTTTATGGTTGAAATCCTAAACTCCTTTGAACTCCGTCAGCATCTCCCCCCCCACACTCCTTACATGTGCGGCGTCCTCCTTAAAGTCTCATCATGGAATGCTGATCCCGGAGGAAGGAGGGGTCTGTGGGCGAGGGGAGGAGGAGGAGGAGGCAGGTGAGAGGTGAGAGGTCACGCTAAGAAAATCGATTTAGCCCCCGCGTTGCCTACATAATGAATGCGGCACCGTGTCGGAGATAGTTGTGTTGTAATAGAGAGACGGTACAAAGAGAGATAGAGGGGGAGAGAGTATAGAGAGACAACGAGAGAGAGAGAGAGTGTAGATAGACAAAGTGAGAGAGAGTATACAGAGATAGTGGGAGAGAGAGGGAAAGAATGGAGAGAGAAAGACAGAGAGAGACAGTATACAGAGAGATAGAGGGGGAGAGATTATAGAGAGTCAAAGAGAGAGAGAGAGTATAGAGAGACAAAGGGAGAGAGTAAAAAGAGAAAAATGGAGATCGAGAGTTAGAGCAAGAGAGAATATGGAGGGACGGGGAGAGAGAAAGTGAGCGAGGGAGAAAGAGAGAGTAAGAGCAAGAGAGGGGCAGACAGAGAGAGAGAGAGAGAGAGAGAGACAGAGAGAGAGCGACATGGCAAGGCACAGTGAGTGAATAGCGGGTGCTGTTGCGTGACCTGGGGCATGTAGTAGAAGTGAAACACTGGGCCACGGTGTTTCACTGATTACATGACCTCCTGGAACAACAGCGACCCCACGGACCACACAACCTGCCCTCCTGACCCCCCCACTGCACCGCACGCTGCTTTCGCCGCTCCAACTTCAAAACCAGAAGTGTCGGCTGGTTAAGAGAGTACTAGATACATAAACCATGGCGGCCGGGACACAACCCCTCCCTGGCCTTTGTAAACCCTGACTGTGACCCTGCGCCTGTTACCAATCCATTATCGGATCAGTCATTCAGCTGAAGTGATTTGAGTTGCGAATTTCCCTGTCCGAGGCAGTCACAAAGTTATTATTTTATACCACCTAAAACCCCTAAAGCTAGGGGTAGGCACTTTGGAGAAAGTGGCCAGAGTAAGCTAGATTTAGAAAGTATTCGACTGAAAAAAATCGGACACCTTCCTAAAGGCCTCCGGTCTGGTCTGTCTACCTAGTCCAGTAAGTTGGGGGAGTGGCTTGGATTTACTCGTCTCATCACTGGACGAGGTAGACGGACAGACAGGTAGATGGACGGGATGAATGTTTGGACGGGCTTATTACAGGCCAGTTTCAGCCACCGATCCATAGTCTTTCCTTCTTTTTTGTCAGAGTGTTTGATTTATTGATTGCTGTCGGGAACTTCAACAAATATGACCAAAAATGCCTCTAAAATAAATTGCCTCCACTCGCTTTAACCAAGTAGGACCTTGGGGGATCACTAGGCTGTCACCGCTTCCCCTGCCCTTTTTCCCCCCGTTAAGGCTGATGTAGACAAAAAAGAGCATTCTGGGGCCACCGGTGAGTTTAAAAGGTTTGAACTTGTGACACTCTCAGGCAGTGTGCATGTGTGTGTGTGTGTGTGTGTGTGTGTGTTTGTGTGTGTGTGTGCAGGTGCGTGTGCATGTGTGTGCTTGTGCGTGCGTGTGTGTGTGTGTGTGTATGTGTATGTGCTTGTGGTTGGGTGTGTTTTGCCAAACTGGGACAGTGTCAAGGAACTCTTTGTCTTATTGTTCCACTGTAAGTCCTGTAATGGGTTGTAATGTAAATGACATCAGCATGGCTTTAGCACTGCTTCCAACCAATCCCCACACACACAGTGCTCTCTGAGGCTGTGGAGTATTCATTGGAATCCATTTTTAAAACCCCCCTTTTTAGTGAGGGCTCAAAGGGGGATGTTCTGTGTTGAGGAATTGCCCTACGGTTGACCTCAGCGTTTTTTTTAAACTTTTTCACATTTACACACACACACACACATACGCTTCAGTGACAATTACTTTCACATCGAAACACACTTCCAACTTTCACACGTACACGCAGGCACGCATGCATACACACAGATCCTTGCGCACAAACGCACACCCCAAGATGTTCCATTATCACCTGAATGTGTGTGTGTGTATATGCACGTGTGTGTGTGTGTGTGTGTGTGTGTGTGTGTGTGTCTGTACATGTATGTGTGTGTCTGTGTGTGTATGTGTGTGTGTGTGTGTGCTTGCAATGATGGGCCTAATATTGACTTTTAATATTTGATGTGCTGAAAGGGCTTCATGTGTGCTTTTCATCAAGGAGAAAGAGAGAGAAAGAGAGGGAAATAAAGGAATCTTTATTTCTCTCTCTCTCCGCCGCGCTATCCCTCCCTTCCTCCCTCTCTCCTGTCTGTCTCCCTCCATCTCTCTTCCTCTCCCGTGCTATCCCTCCCTTCCTCCCTCTCTCCTGTCTGTCTCCCTCCATCTCTCTTCCTCTCCCGTGCTGCCTTTAAACCGTCTGGAGAATTCGGACGACTTAAAGGAATGGATGGCAGCGCCGTAATCTACTTACAACATTGATTCTTTCCCTGTATTCGATTGTGTTTCTTTCATTCTCCGCTGGAACTCGACACCGGGCTATATCTCTTTATCCTCCCTTGGAGCGAGGTACAGTCTCCTCTGTGTTCTATCAACAAGCAGTCCTTTTATTCTTTCATTAAAGAGGTGTTATACTCCGTTGACTGCTGGCAACATGGTGCCGGATGCCAGCTCTGAGGTTATGTTTTGCACTTTATACGTTTTATTTTTCTGTGTTTAAGGCTTTGTTTGGCACTTTTTTTAAAATCCGAAGCTCCAAATTCAAAGCTCTGCTGGATAAAAATCGGATCGGAATTCCGCAAGACGGCGTTTGATGTCGATGTGTCTGTTACAGTCGAAGAATACCTCAGTGTGTGTGTGTGTGTGTGTGTGTGTGTGTGTGTGTGTGTGTTGAGTGTGTGTGTGTGTGTGTGTGTGATTGTGTGTGCTGTGGCCCAAAATAATTGGTGGAGGCGTCTCAGCAGGGGAAGGTAAACTGACAGGGAAGCCAGGGGTGGGAGAAGACCCCCTGCTGGCTGCCCCCCCCAACCCCTCCTAAACTAAAGCACGGGGGTGGAGGTGGAGGTGGTGTGTGTGTGGGGGGGGGGGCACACCCCCGTCTCTGCAATACGCTCCGGAGCGCAACCTTGAGTATTCTGATTAGAGGAAAGCGGGCAAAAAGAAATTGACAGATCCCCCCACCCCTCCTAACATTTTGGCAAAATCCTGGAGTGTGTGTGTGTGTGTGTGTGTGTGTGTGTGTATTCATGGCCACCCCCCCCCCCCCCCCCCCCTCCAAACCTTCCTCCCCCTGTCCCCTCCGCTCGCATGAATCTTTTATGTGACAGTGGGGGGGGGGGGGGGGTAAATATGAGCTGAGCCGATGTGACGCTGGGTCTGTGTTGCGGGTGAGTGGGGTTGGGGTGGGGTTAACGGGTGGAGGTTTGGGGAGGAGGGGGTGGGGGGTGCAGACTGAGTGCTGCCTGGTCGGGGCTGTCGAGGTTAAGTGCTCCTGTGTCTGCTACTCCCGGGACGGAGTGGGGGGGGGGGAGAGAGGGAGGGGGTGGGGGAAGCAGAGAGGGATGTATTCAAGGAGGATGTTTGCCTGTGTGTGTTTATTTGTGTTTTTTGGGGCAAGAGGGTAGGGGTGGAGGAGAGGGGGAGAGGGGGAATATGTGGAGAGGAGCAGGACTCAGGAGAGAGTCGAATAGTAGTAGTTAAAAAAGAATTTGTATTTGGCCTCGCTGCCAGACTGTGGTGTGTGTGTACACACACATATACAAACAAACATGCACGCTCACACACACACGCACATGCATGGATGCATGCATCGACGCACCTACACACAAACGCACACACAAGCGCACATGCAAACACAAACAGTCGCACACACCCATGCATGCAGACACACAGGTGGTGCCTCTCAAACAAAGGTCTTTCTAATCTAGACAGCTCTCATGTTTCTCATGTCTTCAAAGATCGCTGGGCTCCCCTGTGTGTGTGTGTGTGTGTGTGTGTGTGTGTGTGTGTGTCTGTGTGTGTGTGTGTATGTGTGTGTGTGTGTGTCTGTCTCTGTGCGTGTGTTTTGAAAGATATTAGACTATTTAAATCCAACAGACCTTGTGTATTTCTGTCTCATATTCTCAAAGCGTTGGTTTTGATTTCCAAGCAGCTGTGTTTCTCTCGGGGGCAGGAGGTAAAGCCGTTGGGCCCTAATGTGTTTTTATTTACGCTAGGCTTCTGCTTCATCGTCGGGAGGGATTGAAACAAAGGTAGATAAGGTGAACTTAGGTATTGGGATGCAACCCAGCTCATGCCATCCATCGGTTGTGTGTCGTGAGAATCAACCACACCCTCGATAAGGTCACATATAACTGACTAGGAAAAGTTCAAGTCAGGAGTCATCATCATTATGGGGACGGTTGGCAGACTCCTGCATCTATTTATTATTGTGTTGTTTGTTTTTCGGGTGGATGGGCAGGAGGGGGGTTATGTGTTAGTTTGTTTATCCGAATGCAGCGCGGTCTAACGATTCACGCTGATCACCCCATCACAGCCATAACGGCCGGTAAAGCCTCCATCACGCTCCATTAACGCCAGCACATCCTCATAATCACATCCATTTTTCAGGGGCTTTATTTAATAAAGCAAAGGCGGCCCTATGGTGCCTACTTTAGATTTATCTTTGGCTATTTAAATTATAAAAAAATCGCTCTCACACACCCACACACACCAAATAACACTTATCTTATGTTTCAAATTTGCTATTTGCAGGAAAAGCACCCACGTTAGTATTACATCTGGTCTTAAAGCATCTTCCAGGACCAAGAAACAGACCGGAGGACCAAATATGGATATAGGGAAGGGGGGGATGGGGGAAACACAATCCCGTAGCATTCTGAGAAACCACAGCCAGTTCATGTGGTGACTATTGATGCTGCCGTGCAGCAGAGAGCCAGGGTTGAAGATGTAAATAACTCATTAAGGATGGAGAGGCAGACTCATACTGGATGTCAGGACAGCAGGGGGGATCTGAGAGAGGAGAGAGAGCGAGAGAGAGGGAGAGAGAGAGAGAGAGAGAGGGGGGGGGGGGGGGAGAGAGAGACAGAGAGAGGGGGGAGAGAGATGAGATTGGATGATGTTTACACACGGCTGCTCCCAGTCTCTCTCTCTCCCAGTCTCTCTCTCTCTCTCTCTCTCTCTCTCTCTCTCTCTCTCTCTCTCTCTCCCTACATCGTCTTATCATTATCTCCTCGTAACCCTCCTCTTTCATCCTCCCATCCCCAAGCAGAGGCTTCACTGCTGGATGTGTGGGTGGGGTTAACATTGTGTTCTACTATTCCATCACAATACCTGCTCAGCTCTTTTTCTTTTTCCTTTCTGTTATTTGGTCTGAACTTGCTTTCAACTCTCCCAGCAAAGTTCAGACGCTTTATATTATCTTCCTCATCCTTTGTCTTCCCCTCTCTCTCTCTAGCTTTTTCTCGTATTCATGATCTCGCTCGCATTCATGCTCCCATGCTCTCTCTCTCTCTGGCTTCTTTATAGTGTCTCTCGCTCTGTAGTCTATTTCCCCACCCAAGCTTCATGGCAACCTCATGCATCTAGTTTCAAATCAGCTTTCTTTTTCTTTAATGTTTCATCATATTAGTCATTGGGTTGATGGAGTCATCTGTGCTCAACGAGTTACACCTCTCTCTTTCTTTCTCTCTCTCTCACTCTCTTTTTCTCAACTGAAGAGCGAAAGAAAAACACTCTATCAGAGTCTAACAGATTCAGTGGAATTTAGGGATTGATTTCAAAGTGGTTCAGTAAGTTTGGGTACTAACTTTAATATGGATAAAAAATCGTTTTGCATGTGGAAAGCGGTAGAAAATAACCGAGTGTGACGGTTCCCCTCGAGTTAAGTTGATGGTTATGTTTAAGGCAAATAATTGGTGTTTTTAAAGTGCAGGTGCCATTGTTTTAAACCGCATAGTGTTTGAATTCAGGCTTCGCCACCCCAGTAAGGACAGGCAGAGGGCAGAACACAGCGATGACCACTCCCACGCCTGCGCCACGCTCTGCCTCTCTAGATATATGGGAAAGCTTGTAAATACTCATGTTTCGCGAGAGAGATTCCCAATTCGGCATGTGCAACGAGACAATATGAGTTACGTGACGCATTAACGAGAAAGGTGAGGCCGCCAATCCATTTTTACTTCCGCTGCGAATCAATGATTACGGCCTCTTCACCGCGGGAAACAGTTGCCATCGGTGCGATATTGATCAGGGGCAATAGTTCATGCATCCTAATGAGTGAAGTGATCCATACGGAAGAGCTGTAAAATGTGGATGCGTCCTGTGATTATGTCAATAGTGATCTTTCTGCTCGCGAGGAATAACCGGAAATATTGTCTTTCAGATTCCTTGTCAATTCGCTGTGGGCTCATCTCTTATATCAATTCCCGTGTTCAAATCTGCTTAACAACACAACTGGTCATGTGAGAATTAAAACATGTAATGATGTCCTTATGTTTTAATAAAACAGCATTGTTGTTGTTTGTATGATCTTAGATGCTTTGAATTGTCTGGTGAACCTCTGCTTTTCATTCACAAGTTCAGTGCTGATGTCTGGGCTTTTTTTTCCCGGGGTTTTCACCGTTTTTTTCTTTCTGTTTCAGTTGCTCTCCCACACCAGGGATAAATGACCTTAAAGGCACTGGAGCCCTTTTAGCTAAACCACACAAATTAATTTATTTAAACAATGTGGGCTGGAGAGGAAGGAAAAGGCTTTCAGAAATCCTTTTATAAAACAAGTCATTACCCAGGGACTAGGAGAGGACCGGGGAACCGATCAGGAACCTGGAAAGGAGGATGAACAGAAGGGGGGGGGCACTTTATTGATGGACTGAAATGTGAGTCTTTTGTCATTGTCTGTGTGCGCATGTCTGTATGTGTGCATTTGTGTGTGGGTGTGTTTGTGTAGCTGTCTTTGTCTGTGTGTTTCTGTGTGTGTTTCTGTGTTTGTGTGTGTGTGTGTGTGTGTGTGTTTATGTATGTGTGGGTGGGGGATCACAGGGGCATAGAGCACACAGTGAATTGCGCCCGAGTGAGAGTATCCTTTACTCAAATAACTTGACCCCTGACCCCCTTTACGCTAATCCCTAGCACAGAGATCCCAAACTCCGGTTTGAGAGTCAGGGGAAACATACAGTGATTGACAGGAGCATAAAGGAGATAAAGTACCTACTACAGAGAGACTCCATTTTGTCAACATCACCCCCCTATAAAGGAACCCATTTAAATCGAAACACTATTGTGATGCAGTTTCCTCTCGCTAAGCAACCAAATGCTTAGACTTGAAGTCGCACACACAACATCATTACGCAACACATATGTCACACCGTGCCTTTCCTCTCTGTTTCTCTGTTACCGCCAGCCATTTCTTATGCAGGGCCGTTAACGTCTGTGTAATGTGCGATTGTGGCTCGGCTCTCCTAATGCCGCGGTGCCAGAGCTCATTAGAGCGCTATCGTTGTGTTGTCATAGTGTATACTAACGAGCTCTCTGCTTTTTACACACACTCTTATCTGCTGCAACAAACACAAACACCCACACAAACACACACACACATTAATTAATATTGGTCTTCATGATGATTGGTTCTTTACTCTACTTGTTCTGGTTTTTCTTTTGCTGGCGTTTCTCTGCATTTCTCTCTCGCTCTCTCTCCCTTTTCCCTCATGCTCTCTCTTCTCTCTCGCTCCCTTTTCCCTCTCGCTCTCTCTCTCTCCCTGTCTGAGTTATGTTTACCTGTGTGTCTTTGTCTCTGTGTTTCTGTTTGTCTGTGTGTGTTTATGTCTGTGTGTCCTTGTGTCTGCGGGACTATGTGTCTGTGTTTGTGTCTCTTGGTGTCTGTGTGTCTTTGTGTTTGTGTGTCTTTGTGTCTGTGTGTCTGCGTGACTGTGAGTCTGTAACTGTGTGTCTGTGTGTCTGTGAGCTTGCAGTTCTTCTAATAAAGTTGTAACAGACAGGGTGATGGTGGAGTGAGCCAAGTGGGTCTCAAGCGCACCACCAATGGGCCTTGGTGACTTCAGACGAAGCAAATATGTGTGTGTGGGTAGCTTTACTGTATGTGTGTGTGTGTGTGTGTGTGTGTGTGCCTACTAGCATGTGTATGTGGATATATGTGTGTGGGGTGTTGCAATTAAAAGAAGGGCTATCCTTCACAGAGACGCAGATCTCTCGCCTGGAGGACTGTGGAGAGTTAATCAGGGAGAAAAAAAACAGGTTCATGTTGAACCGAGAGAGAGCAGAGCTTCCAGAGAGTTCCTACGGGGATCCGACACACACACACACCCACACACACACACACACACACACACACACACACACACACACACACACACACGCACACACACACACACACACACACACACACGCACATATACACACACATACGTGCAAACCTGCACGCACACATGCAACGCATGATTCACTTTTGTTCGGCGAGAAAATATAGATGTCAGAGATACATATTTATTATTATATATATGTATATATATATTTATATATATATACAACCCTAAGCATATACATCTATATGTATGCACATGTATATGCACAAGTAATAAATCATTAGGTGATTTATTTGGTCCTACCTGAATTCATCTAAAAGTAATTTGTCAATTCATAATATTTGTTTTACATAACTAGTGCGCCAACTTCACCATCCAGCACACCCACACGTACTCCTTCATAAATGCAAACAAACACACTCGGATACTAACTCAGATAGTCTTCTCTACCTCAGCCTCACACGACAATCAGACGTGAGGAAATGAATGCGGGGGGGGGGGGGGGGGCACCCATCTCCCTCACTCGCCGCCCCAGTCTCAGCCTGGAGGGCTCCAGATGAACACACGAGTTAAAGCGCTGGCTGGAGCACATTCATCAGCTGAGCCGGGATTGGCCGGTATTGGGTTGTGGTGTGTTGTTGTGTTGTGTGGACACTTGTTGTGTTGCGTTATGTTATATGTGTTGTGTTGACATGTGTTGTGTTGTGGTGTTGTTGTATTGTGTTGAATTGTGTTGCGGCGTGTTGTTGCGTTGTGTTGACTTGTGGTGTGTTGTGGTGTGATTTTGTGGTTGTTGTGTTGTGTGGTTTTGTGGTGTGTTGTGTTGGGTTGTGCTCTGTTCTCCACACACACTCACTCACACACACACGCAAGTCTGCACGCAAATGCACACAAACACAACACACACACACACACACACACACACACACACACACACACACACACACACACACACACACACGTTGTCCCTCACTTTATTTTCCTTATACACATGTGTGTTTGTGTGTGTATACATTCCGATCAACTTACACATCAACAGCTAGGCTGCTTGTTTGAGTGTGTCCGTGGTGAATTTAGTTTTGTGATCAATGATACCGCGTCTGGCCACTGTGGCTGACCTCTGACATCTGAGAGTGCTTGGTCTCTGGAGTTTGTTTGGAGTGCCTTGAGAGCGATTGGCCCACGATGTGCAGACAGGCTGTACACAGTGAGGACAACCCAGCATGAGCGTGTAGGAAAACCTGATGTCCAACTGGCACTTTTTTGCAGAGTTGAACTGTCTGTGTGTGTTTGTATGAGTATGAGCTATGTGTGTTTCTGTTTGTGTGTGTGTGTGTGTGTGTATATGTGTGTGTGTGTGTGTACATGTGTGTGCATGTGTTTGAGCATGTGTGTGTGCGCATGTGTTGTGTTTGTGTGTGTAAATGTGTGTGAGAGTGTTTGAACGTACGTGTATGTGAGAGTTTGCAGCGGTGAGTTTAAGGTGTATGTGTTCATATATGTGTTTGTGTGAGTTTGCGGTGTGTGCGTTTGTCTGTGTGTGAGAGTTTGTGGTGTGTGTGTTCGGTGTGTGTTAGGAGGTGTTAACTGGTTGTAGGGTCACAACACTAACATTAGAGTGGATGCAGTGGAAATAAGGAGCTAGCTCACCGTTCTGTAAGCCAAGTTAGCCACATGGATGCGATTATCACCCATACACCGTGCCCCCTCCGCTAGCCCCCAGCCAGATCACAATCACACTCTCACAGCCAGCCAATCACATCATCCCGTCCACAAGTGTTGCTGAGTGGCAACATTCAACATTATAAACAATCATATCCTAAAGCAGATCTGGGTGAGGGGGTGAACCCCCCAAGAACTCCTCCCCCACCTCCCTCTCTCCCTCCCACCCTCCCCCTTGTCCCTCCTATCAACAACAGCATCCAATCAGACGCTAGAAAAGAACCAGAGCAGGAAGTGGCACTGATTGACAATTTGGAAGCAACTCATAAGCAGGATGATGGGGGACATGTTGATCAGTTTCAGATGTGGAGGTTGGTCCAGCTGCTCTGAAGGTATACAGACCCAGTATTATGGCCACCTTACAAGCCCCCCATTTCTCATTTCCTGTAGTGCCTGCAGTACCTTGCCCTGCTGGGGGGGTCGGCCCTGATTTTGCTGCCTGAGCGGTAGTCTTTCATTTAGCTTTTCCTTCCTCCTCCTCCTCCTCCTCCTCCTCCTCCTCCTCCTCCTCCCCCTCTACCTCCTTCTCCTCTCCCTCTTCTTCCTCACCCCCCTCTTCCTTCTCCTCCCCCTCTTCCTCACCCGCTTCCATCTCCTCCTCCTCCGTCTCCTCCACCTAATGCTCATCCTCCTCCTGACCCCCAACCCCCTCACCCCTTAGGCTGCTGAGGACCTAATGGAGCCCACTTACTGAACCTTCAAATCCCCTTATGGGGGCCAGTGAGCCCAAGACAGGAAAAAGAAAACGGTTGCATTTTTGTAACTGTTTAAAGTGTCGTAAATCGAATGTCGGACGCGCATGTCGTCTCCAAATGTTTGTTCCCTATTCAGCGTTTATAATAATACCTGTTTTATGGTGTGTTTATGGGATATGATTTGTAGTCAGAAAGATACTGAGCCCCTTCTGAAAAAAGCCCATTCCTCTTGCTGCGTGTCAGGAAGTAGATAGATAGAACCCATAATAACATATGCCAGACTGTAATACAACATGGATGCCACTTCATCAGCAGAGCAGAGTCTGCGTGAGACTTCAAAGACGTTGGGAAACATGTACTTTCTGAAACGGGGGGTTAATGGGCATCCACATATCACTTTTAGAATACTTTACAAATGTGACAAAAAAGAATAGGTAACCTCGGTAATCAAGGGCAGTATGTTTACACAATGAGGAGGCATAAAAAAGAGTTAGAGTGAGAGATAAAATTGGGAATCAGTCAAGAGGATTTTAATTGCGAGTAAAGAACGACACAGCATCGTAGATCATTACGTTTTGGCTCATTTCCCGCCCTTTCCCTCCATTACGGAGTTTATGGGTTGTAGATTCTACAGTAGTGACACACTTATTATCCCAAGCAGATGTTTCGCCTTTGATTCATTCTCGTCGTCTTCTTCTTCTTCTTCTCCCTCTTCTTCTTCCTCCCCTTTGTGCACGGAACATCACCGCACAGATGCTATCGATCCTTACCGCGCCGTGTATTTTAACATTTTTACCAAAAATAAACTCAAAACAGAAGCGTCGTCAGATCCCTTTACCCCGCTTCATCCTAGTTTAGGGGCCCGTGGTGTCCACACCGGTATCTGATATCCCCCTTCTCGGTCTTAAAGATGCGTCCTGGGGCAGCACCCCGCCCCTAACCTCTCAGCTCCCCCATCTGGGATGTCTCTTTCCTCCCCCGGGGCCGACCGACATGGGGAGGAAATGTGTTTACCCCAGAGAATACAAGCAGGGGCCGCCTGTAGAATCAGGAAGGACCCCCCAACCCCAGCACCCTGTGCGTTCCCATCAGTACACTCATACACACAAACATACACACACACACACGTCTGCATATATTCATCCGCACATGACAGGTGGCCACATCTGTCGCCCCCCCACACCCCCCCCTTTACCTCTTTAAGTCCACGAGGCGTACTGCCTCTGCTTCCTCTATCCCCCCCCCCCTTACTTCTCCTTCCCTTTCCCCCCTTCCCCGTCTTCCCTTAAGCCCGGTCCTTCTCCTATCCCTTACCCCGGGGGCCCTGCTGTGGTCTGGGACATGTTAGCCAGCTGCCAAATGAAAGGGGATAAATCACACAAATGAAAACAAATAGAGTCAGGTCTGCGCGATTCTAATTAAAGCCAGTCCCTCTCCCCCCCCCTCCCGCTCTCTCGCTCGCTCGCCCGCTCGGTGCACTACTCAGACCAAAGGGATCTGTAGACATGTGTTTTTTTTTTGGGGGGGTGGGCAGGGGGACGTGGGGGGCTGTATATATTCTCCCTTGTCCCCGAGACAAAGCGATGTGTGGCAGCATGAACTGATGATGATGGGGCCCCGGGGCCTACGGGCTCCGTTCTGCTTCTTATTTGTGTTATGATGGGAGGATTATTTATGTATTGTGTGTTTGTGTGGTGTCAGTCTGGCGTCATCCGACGTTCACCATGGAAATCTTGGTGGCTTCTTTCTTTGTGAAAATGTTTTTCCATAAGGAACTTTCTACACACTGTTCCTTTATAGATAGTGATAGAGATAGATATTTTATTGAACGCTATAGCCAACAACAACGGTGCTTAAGATGGACTTATGCGCTACCATCTTGACCGGGGACTTATGAAAACCATCTATTTGTGACTGCTTCACCCTACTAACTCCATCAGCACATTGGGAAGACAGTGGTTCAGATATGATACATCATCTGAACATAAACCTCTGCCAATGTATTAGCTCTGTCACTGGCACCACTTCTCCTAAGGTTTTTTGTCTCACATCTGCAATGAGAAACTCTTTATCGCTCAAGCTGTTTAAATTGGGTTAATGGTGCTTTGCTTTTGACTTTTCTAACATGTTTATAAGCAAACTGTACACGCAAATGATCCTCTTGTGCTAATGATCCTTTCTTTCTCTCTCTCCCCCCCCCCCCCCCCCCCTCCTCCCGTTTTTCTCTGTTGTTCCATCTCTTCCCATGATGATGGTGACCCTCCGGCAAATAGGTAAGAAATACCATTAAAACATACAATAAATCCTCCAAATTGTGCAATTATATTGGATATGGATGCAATATACATTAGGAAATCATCATTGTAATATGTGTGTGTGTGTGTGTCTCTGGTGTGTGTGCACACTCCTGTGTGGCTGTGTGTGGCGGAGGGAGGGACATTTTATATTATTCATGTGTGCATCCAAAACAACCAGCCTGATCATGTGTGATCATGTAGCACAACATGTCACAACAAGACCAGTAAGAAACAGATAACATACTATCACTAACCAAAAAAACAAACAAACTTACTAATGAATAAAGTAACTCACCAACCAGCTGCCTTTTGCAGTGAAACCCACTAGCTGAATGAACTCTGAATGAACACTGCATCAACCGCACTTTCTCATCTATATTATAATGTATGGGTCAAGTCCACTCCACAATTTCATTCATAATGGCTCTATTCATCAAAATTGGTCTGAACTATTGCTCAGCCAACGTACATTAAGGAATGTGAGAATAGGGGAGGGCGGGAACATCGCACACAGCCTTTTCTTTCAGACCGGTCCGTCCCATGTGAGCTTAGACATTGTGAATGCAATATATTTTTTTATAACTTTAATAGCCTTAATGCACCACATGGACTTCCTAGCACTAATACTCAGTAGTCCCAGTGTATTAACAGTGCCACGCAGTGTATTAAGAAGTACCTAACCTCGATATATAGTTGAGGAGAGTTTCAGCATGTAGTCGGACTGCGCCGCATCTGTATAACAAGATCTTCCTCTTACGAAAGTTTGACGCTGTCTGATTCTTTTTTCGTACAGAGGCTCCGATAACATTCCTAATCGAATCCCTCCCAATGATCTCAGAGGATCGATGGGTGAGATTTGTTAATGGAATAGTGCCCTGCCCCAAAGAGCAGGCACTGGTACACCGCAGAGCTTCACACACCGTAGCCTGGCGGCGAGCTGCACAGTGCCAATCACCAGCCACTCTCTGGGTAATCCTAGTCGTCCCGGGGAGAGAGGACTTTCTTTCTAACCTAATACAAGGGGGGGAGTATCTCGCCAGGTTTACTGCTTTGGAAATAGAAGAGTCCCCCCCCCCAGCCGTAAAAATGACTCTACCGGCAGAATGTCTCAGTCCCCTCCCTCGTACAGGAACCACTAAGGCTCACTGACCCGTGGTCGCTACAATTACCTTTTGCCAACAACAACACCACCGCTTCTCTCTCTCTCTCTCTCTTTCTCTCTCTCTCCCTCTCTCCCTCTCTCCCTCTCTCTCTCTCTCTCTCTCTCTCTCTCCCTCTCTCCCTCTCTCTCTCTCTCTCTCTCTCTCTCTCTCTCTCTCTCTCTCTCTCTCCCTCTCTCTCTCCGTCTCTCTCCCACTCTCTCTCTCCCCATCTCAAAATGTGAAACCTGTGTGCCTTAAGGCAAGGAGTCCAGAATAGGTGTGTGTATGTGTGTGTGTGCACATGGCTGTATCGGTGTGTGTGTGTGTGTGTGTGCGTGCGCGCACACGACACAATGTGTAAGCCTGTGTTTTCGTGGGTGTGTGTGTGCACACGCCTGTAAGTGTGGGCCTCTGTGTGTGTGTGTGTACGCGCGCGCATGTGTGTGCATGTTCGGTTGGTGTTACTGCACACGGCCATCAAATATTAAGCTACGACGGTCTCTCTTCGTGCACAGGATTTGCCCTCCCATTCCCCTCGGTCATCAAAAATACATGCGCACGGCGACCAGTGCAGTATCAGTCAGATGCACGGAGCAGGGAGACTTCAGAGGTGACAGGTGTAGACGGGTGTGCAAGCTGGGGCCAAGTGGGGACAACAAAGAGGGTTACCGAGTGAGATAAAAATAAGAGACAGAACCCAGGAGAAAGAAAGAGAGAGAGAGAGAGAGAGAGAGAGAGAGAGAGAGACAGAGGGGGAACAGAGAGGGAAAGAACCGAGAAAGAGAGAGAGAGAGAACTGAGAGAGAGAGCGCGAGAGAGAGAACCGAGAGAGGGCGTGCGAGAGAGAACCGAGAGAGAGCGAGAATCGAGAGAGAGAGAGAACCAAGAGAGAGAGAGAGAGAGAGAGAGAGAGAGAGAGAGAGAGAGGCCGAAACATAGAGGGAGAGGGAAGGGTTGAAAGTGCAAAAAAAGAATGGCCATATGTGAATCGGGACCGTGTAGCACACCCCTTTGACTCTTTCCACCGAGGTCTCTCTTTGTGTGGAGAATGTGACCGGAGGAGTCCCTCTGGGGACGGGACTCTGCAACACTCGCCCTCCGCCGTGTTCATTGAGCCACAACTCATTGTGCCGAGAAGAAAAGGCGGATAGACGGGGGTGAGGTCGAGTGAAGTGGGGGAGGTCAGAAAGTGGAGCCACCCAGCTCGTAATGGCTTTAACCTCTGACCCCCGCCCCGTCTCCTAATGCGCCGTGACTGACAGCTGATGCATTGCCTCACATTCTTCATGTCTGTCTCAACGGCTACCGCACCGGCGGACGCTAACCCAAACCTCCGGGAAACGTTCTGAAGAATCTAAGGTAACGGTTGAGTCATCACGCAGCTCCGAGCCTCACCTTGATTCAGCTGTAGAATTGTAGACTGCATTGCTACCCAGTTTTCACCAGTGTCAGTTTAAACCAACCTCATACGAAAGTACTAAGACATCAACTCCTTCACACTCACACAGTTAAAGTCACCGCTTTCTAATTGAACTCCTTACTTTCGTCACGTCTTTCATCTCAGTGGTTGCAATCAAGCCAAAACCACAGATGATAAGCAACACATACATAATAAAATAACAACTTGATGGGCTGCTATATGAACAAGGCCACAGTGCGTTCGGTGGTTCATCCGCAGACAGTGTCGTCAGCGTTCAGACAACACTCCCACGTATGCTCACAGGTTCATCCAGTTCTGCGTAACCCCCCCGCTGTGACGCTTGTTGATCATCCAATCCCAGCCCTCCCCACCCCCGCCGCCGTCACCCCATCGCTTGATGAAACCCGAGGACTTCAAAGCAGGCTAATTGTTATCTATTTGTTTGTTAATGTGCCTCCTGTTCGGGGCGCCGGCGTCGAGCAGATGTGCGTGAGGAGGCTGCTCTACGGGGTCGGCTAGCCAGCCAATCAGCTGCCGCCGCAATCGTAGCTGGAGAAATGCACGCCATGGCGGCGGCGGCGGCAGTGGTGCAGTTCTGGCAGACAAAATCAAGTTCCCCTCCGAGTTGTTTTGATATATTTTTTTCCGGATGGCACTGGCCACCGCCACGGAGACCAGCTGAGGCTGTCTTTAGAGGAGTTGCTCTTTTGAAGGCATTGCTCGAGTGCCCGGGACATAAGGATGGTTAACATGAGTGATTGATTTGGGGACCTATTTTGGGACATCTGGCAGGCAGGCCCCCCCCTGGATTGTGTAGAATATATATCATTGGGCGTAAAGGGCTGTGTGTGTGTGTGTGTGTGTGTGTGTTTGTGTGTGTGTGTCTGTGTATGTGTGTTCGTCTGGGCGTGTGCGTGTGAGTGCACACTTGTGTGCCTGTCTGTGTGTGTGTTTGTAGTGAGAGATTAGGGCTGGGAGACGGAGCTGAATGGGTGTTGATAAGGGTTCAGAGATGGTACTTGCTGACCTTCCTACCGGCCTGGTCTGATGCCGCAGGGCTTTTATTGGGCCCTGCGATCACTGTCAGCAACATAATCTGGAGGAGGGGGAAATAAACACATCACCCCACGATGCCTATCCGATTTTAGACGTTCTGCACTTTTGTTGTTTGGGAGGATTAAAATGGTGTGTCATATATTCTTAAATTCATGTGTAAAGAACTGCCTTGGGAGTTAAGGTGGGCACTTAGTCTTTCACATACGTTAACATATTTTTTTATTTTTTTTGTTAAAGTCTTAATATAGGTTTGCACTTCATTGCGTTAAGATTATTAAAAACACATTAAAAACAACGCTCAAACACAAAACGTTTGAACGGCACAATGCAGCCTTTGTGCATCTATACACAGTATGCGCTCTACCGCAAATAATAAGCGTTGCATTGTGTATTCTGTCTCCCCCACCCATACCCCCTACAGACCCTCCACACACACACACACACACACGCACACGCAAACACACACTCACACACAAACACACACACACACACACACACACACACACACACACACACACACACACACACACACACACACACACACACCCCATCATCCCTTCAGCAAGAAAGCGGAGATAATAGTGCCTTGAGAAGGAAGCTACTGTAAAGACCCATAAAGTATAATGGATCCTGTGGGGATGAAACGGGGTCTGAAAGGGAAGCTCTCTCATGGTATATTGCCTTTAATATCACCGTGTTGACACACTGTGCGGCACGTGATAGGCCGGGATGTTTAGCGCAGCGGCGGGGATGTGACACGGCTATATTAAAAAGACATTAAGGGGGAGATGGAATATGACCCACGCTTATTTTTTTTGACAAACATATTCTGTTTTGTGGAGGGGGGGGGGTTGAGGGGGGGGGAACGGCTCTCCCCCCAACCCCTCACCCCCACCCATTCTCCCTTGTCCGACGCCGTTTCACTGGGTGACACTGGGAATGGCTTCTGGATCCTAATAGCTCTGAATGGTTCCTTGCGTGTAAGAGATGACAGATAATGCCATGGTAATTCTATCAGTGTCTTTTCTCGGAGAGTCGGCGCCGTTAATCCGAATGTGCGTTTGTTTGGCGTGTTCGTTGTGGTTTCACTCCAAATCCATCAAATCGCTCCCGAGAGCGGGGGAGAGCGAGAGGGAGATAGAGAGAGAGAGAGAGGGAGAGAGAGAGGGAGCGAGAGAGAGAGAGAGAGAGAGAGAGAGAGGGAGAGAGAGAGGGAGAGAGAGCGAGAGAGAGAGAGAGCGAGAGGGAGATAGAGAGAGAGAGAGAGAGAGAGGGAGAGAGAGAGGGAGCGAGAGAGAGAGAGAGAGCGAGAGAGAGAGGGAGAGAGAGAGCGAGAAGAGAGAGAGAGAGAAAAAATATAAAGATATAACGCTCAGTGCTTCTGGGAAATATTCCTGGGTGTCGGAGGAAGAAACAGCCAACGCATAAATTGTCTGTGCGTTCCCAATAGTCCCGCGGTGATTATCCCACAAACTTATGATGCTGGCGAGTTCACAAGTGATGTCGCTCGCTTGGAGAAGTTAACGCCATTAATCACGCCGTCTGAGACGGATGGCGGAGACACTGAAGTGGTGGCGCTGATGGGTGGGTGGTGGTGGTGGCGGCGGGGAGGATGCGAGCGCCATGTCAGTTTGTTAAGGTGTTGTGGGCTGAACCGCTAGCCTGTGAAGGAAGCCGTGGGTGCCACACTCTCTCTTAAGCCCTCTTCATCATCCCCTTCTTTCTCTCTTTCGCTCTCTCTTTCTCGCTCCCTCACCTCCTAGATTGCTCTCTCTCTCTCTCTCTCTCTCTCTCTCACTCTCTCTCTCTCTAACTCTCTCTCACTCACCCTCTCGCTCGCGCTTTCTCTCTCTCTCTCTCTCTTTCTCTCTTTCCCTCTCTCTCTCTTTCTCTCTCTCTCTCTCTCTCTCTCTCCCTACCTCTCTTAGTCTCGCTCACTTGTCTCTATAACTGCCCCACACAGTATTTGTTTGTGTCTGTCGGGCTGTCTATTTGTGCACCTGTCAACACCTGTCTGTCCCTCCATGCATTGATTTATCTGCCAACCTGCCCGCCTGTCTCTCTGTCTGTCTGTGTGTGTGTGTGTGTGTGTGTGTGTGTGTGTGTGTGTGTGTGTGTGTGTGTGTGTGTGTGTGTATGTGTGTGTATGTGTTTGTCTGTCTGTCTGTCTTTCTGCAAATATTTCCCCCCATCTCTGTTCTGGGACTACCCTACGCTGTTGCTGTCAGTTATGCTATTGAGTGTTAGTTCATGTCCATGGGGGGGTTGGATATTGAATTTAGAGGTTTGTGTGTGTGAGTCTGTGAGTGAGTGTGTGTGCACAAACTCCGAGCACTGAGATTAACTCACCGTAAACAGATTCACACTGCATTTACTTGATCTGCAGCTCATTGTTGCAACATATTTTCATTTAACATTCTAACCTCATTCAAAAAATACATATTGTAATAGTTGGATTGTTATAAAGATACTGCAGTATTCATATTAAAAGTGGAGTACACTCATTTTGACAACGTTGACAACCCTTCTATTCCAGAGACACATACAGGTATGAGACTGTTTCCTCCGCCTCCCGTCACACCTCTGATTAGTTAACTAGTAGGTGCCTCATCTGTCTTCCGAGATCCACACACACCCCGCTTTGAACGCTGGGCGTGGAGACGCCCGGCAAGAAGCCCCCCGCCAGGGCTACAGATCAGAGGCACAGTCAAACATTTGGGTACAGCACGACAGGGAGGAGGTACTGAGAGGGGTCTGTTTTATCCTTTCCTGCCAGAGGAGGGTTTTTGCAGCTGTCACTGTGTCTTAGGGGAGAGAGCCCCAGTAGGTGACAGCAAGACACACATGCATACACACACATGTGCACGAACGCCAAACACACACACACACACACACACACACACACACACACACACACACACACACACACACACACACACCCCCCACCGGTTTTAATATTATCTGTGTTAGGCAAGCTCAGCAACTCAGAGCTAACAATTCTTACCTTAAAAGAGATCATTCAAGAATTGTAAGATACGGGTGCTCCTCCTTGTAGGGAATTTGGTGGCTCGGTTCAACTCGTGAGGCTTTTGTGTGCTGAGGATGGAAATTGGCGTAAAGCGGCTTTAATGTGGGGCTGTTTAAACTGTGCTAATCCTTAAGGCAGTGCATGGAAATGAGGAGTGCAAATTACAAATTCAAGGTGTGTTCATATGTTCCTATCTGGACATCTTAGTTGACGGATCAAGCACATCTCTCCAATCTGCCTGTAAAAGCACCATCGATCAGCACCGTCGCTCTGCCTTGATGCCCCCCCCGTTGCCTCTCGAGAGCCGGGCTCTAACTACAGGAAGAACAGATTAATGAAATTAAAGCGGCACTATTTTAATAAAACCCCACCGAGTGAGTGTACTTTAACAGTCTAACAGAGGAAGAAAGAGAAAATGCATTATTCTACGGCATTGTGCCGAAACGGATAACTGATAGAATGAGGTCTTGACACCACGCTGAACTGAGCTACAGAAGAGCACGGCTTGAATAGGAATCACAACATTTTCCATCTCGCCTGGCAAGGAGCGGACTGAGTTATTTCAAGTGCATTAAGGACTAATTGCCGCACAGTGTGTTCAATGCTGTCAATCAGCAGACAAAAGGCCAAGGTGAAAGCATTTCACCGGATGGAGAGGTAAGGGTAAGAGAGTAGTACAACTTCAATAGTCTGCCTGTCTGCCTGTCGTTCTGTCATCTCCTAAACCTCCGGTATCTCAGGTTATCTGCCACTGGGGAATGTCATGGAAGAGATTCACATCAGAAAGCGAGAGAGAGAGAGAGAGAGAGAGAGAGAGAGAGAGAGAGAGAGAGAGAGAGAGAGAGAGAG
>NC_136937.1:11061688-11064188 GCF_949987615.1 Pollachius pollachius | reverse complement strand
ACAGAGAGAGAGAGAGAGAGAGAGAGAGAGAGAGAGATAGAGAGATAGAGAGAGAGAGAGAGAGAGAGAGAGAGAGAGGACGAGAGAGAACGAGAGAGAAAGGGAGAGAGAGAAAGAGAGAAAAATATATATGTAATAATTAACACATTGGCTGAGCCGTCCTGTCAAACTAGTTGATTAAAAGGCCCCTGCAATACTTTCTACATTTTTGGAAATAAATTGAAAAGATCTGCAGGAAATGTCAAGCACTTACTAAACCAGCACTTGTCAAAAATGTGATGTATGATCAGCCAAGCAGCCATTGCCATCCTCTTATGAAACATTTATTGGTAATCCTGGACCTATCTCTTCTTTTCTGTCTACTTTAGCTTCACAGTACCACAGTCACTAATAAAAGGTCTAAAGAAGTAGAATCCACATTTTACCCAAAAAACAATCAATCATATTTTTTTTATCTAACAGACATTGCAGATTGTTCTTCATGATAATAAATTGCCTACTGGTTTGTGTTCGCAGACACACACAAAAAGAGGAAGTAAAACTTTAAAAAAGCAGTCCTTTGTATCATAACCTAAAGGGCCTGGCTCGTTCTCATCATTTTATTAACTGGCAAACTACGCACTGTGCTTGAGTGGTCATTATGTGTTATAGTATCAAAGACATATGGCTCTGACTGAAAATACTCAATAAACCCGCTTTGGGGAAATGCTCAATAAATACTCAATAAAATAACTTGATAAAAAAGTCTTTGGGCGGAGACGAGAGTAATAAATAGACCAGGAGAACGCGGGAATTAATTACAAAATAAGAATTGAATATCAAAGACACTATTACGGGCCGTTCGCTGTGACAAAGGGCAAATTCCTCTCTCGTACTTTAATGCGTGCGCATTATCTTTATACATTTCTTTGAAAGGTGACCCGTTCAGTTCAGCGGCCTCGCCGCCTCACCTTCCCCTGGTTCTGCACATTGAAAAAAGCAACGTTCGCTTAGCCTCTACCAGGGCCCGCTCGGCGATCGCGACTTCACCGACAGTCACGTCTTTGTGAGAGCACAGAGAGAGAATGGGCCGCGACAGAAGAGATAAATCATCTCAGTGGCGCTCCTTAATGGAGGCTGACTTTGTGAAAGTCAAGCAGTCGTGGAGACTGAGGCTGCAGCACATGGGAGGGCCCCCGTGTGTCACTTCTGACACCCTGCCGTCTAGGATGAGGAAGAGCGAGTGGGACAGGGGGGGGGGGGGGGCGGGGACTGAAACAGATAACAGAGACGGGGAAAAGTGTGACACAGACTTTTTGTGCTCTATTAGCCGATTTGCAGCAGCAACATTTGTAACTGGGTGGTGGTCCACTGCACCGTCCACTGCTTGGTGAGAGGATCCGTCCCGTCATGCAAACAGGAACTCTCCGATGTTAAACGTGTACAAAACAAGGCCTCAATACCTATAGGACCGTCTGTACCATGGGCCTCCTTTCCACTGTCGTAATGGCAATGATAAAATGAAGGGGTTGTGACTATATTATTCATGTCGGTACATTAAAGTGAACTTCCTACCATTGTGTATTGTTTTTGTCGCTTTCCTTGTTGTAGCGTTGTAATAAAGTGCATAAGGGAGTGTTAGGGGGTTTTGAGGCATAGCCTAGCTAACTAGTTGTAGCAACAGTTTATTGGGGTCTGTTTCTGTACGGTTGGTATTATACACTTGCTGGAGATTGAGATTCCTTAACAAGATCCACCAACCATGTGTAGTTCCCATGTTTTTGGTTGCAAACAGGAACCTCAAAGAGGATTGCCTTGGGCATGTCTGAATCTCTTTGGACGGAACCAAGAATGTAATTTAGATCAGGAGAAGGAGATACGAAACGGGAAATCACATTACGGTCTCTTTTGATGGCACCAGAGCATCAATCTCTGAAGCTACCTGTGACTGCATTTGCGGGAGACGTTTGTGTGGGTCTGATCCGAAGGGGTCAGCTTATTCCAGGAGCTGACAGCTATGAGGCTTCAGCAGCACTCGTCAGGAAATCTATACCTTACCCCTGCTCTAAAGTGTTTTTCTCTCCCTGCATCGCTGCCCCCTGAATGCTGTTTCTGCCGAGGCTCCAGTAGAGCAACGTACTGTTCAATCACGGCATCCACCAGGCAGAATAATTTAATACATTTATGATGCAATGTTTACCTCATTTGAATCCAAAGCCCCCTATTTTCCACGGTTGATATCTACAACCATTATAAATTGTGGCTAATTTTCAATTTGATTCCTAAAATATTCACCAAACAAGCCTCACGATATGAATTACCAGAACCAACCGTAATTACTGAGCAAAATACAATTTAAATCGAAGTGATGTGTGGGAATATTCCATTAACATTTAAATACTAGACGTGGAGGCACATTAGAATATTTTCTCATTTAAATCCACCTGTAGATTGGAAATGCCTGGGGTGTAGGGGAAAGAAATCCACATAAACAGACCACATATATGGTGTTAATGTGAAT
>NC_136937.1:11054188-11056688 GCF_949987615.1 Pollachius pollachius | reverse complement strand
CCCACCTCCTCCTCCTCCTAACCTTGTTCTTCCTCCTCCCCCTCCTCCCCCTCCCCCTCCTCCTCCTCCTCCTCCTCCTCCTCCTCCTCCTCCCCCTGACCTTGTTTTTCCTCCCCCTCCTCCTCCTCCTCCTCCTCCCCCCCACCTCCTCCTCCTCCTCCTCCTCCCCCTGACCTTGTTCTTCCCCTCCTCCTCCTCCTCCTCCTCCTCCCCCTGACCTTGTTTTTCCTCCCCCTCCTCCTCCTCCTCCTCCTCCTCCCCCCACCTCCTCCTCCTCCTCCCCCTGACCTTGTTCTTCCCCTCCTCCTCCTCCTCCTCCTAACCTTGTTCTTCCTCCTCCCCCTCCTCCTCCTCCCCCCCCCACCTCCTCCTCCTCCCCCCCCCCCCCCACCTCCTCCTCCTCCTCCCCCCCCACCTCCTCCTCCTCCTCCTCCTCCCCCTAACCTTGTTCTTCCTCCTCCTCCACCCCCTGACCTTGTTCTTCCTCCCCTCTCCCCCTAGTGGACGATGAGTTCCTGGGCCTGCGGGAGCTGCCGGAGACCTTCCCCTCGGACCCCCCGGAGCCCCTGCCCGTGTTCCTCATGGAGCCGGAGGAGGCCTACATCGTGAAGAACAAGCCCGTCAACCTGTACTGCAAGGCCACGCCCGCCACCCAGATCTACTTCAAGTGCAACAGCGAGTGGGTGCACCAGAAAGAGCATACCGTGGAGGAGAGAGTGGACGAGAACTCGGGTCAGTGATTGACTTGATCCTAACCCCCCCCCCCCCCCCCCCCACACACACACACACACACACACACACACACACACCCTGCTTACGCCGTTGGTTCCCCCCCTGCTTTCCCTGTTGAAAGCCTGTGACCTCATTTTTAGATGTGCAAAGGTTCGCGACCCCAACACATCCTCGGGTGATCTGCCTCCACACACCTCGTTGGCACTCGGTCGACATCCGGCCCGAGACCTGACCCAACACCTTGCATTTACCGGCCCGGCTCCGTCGCTTCCATTCGCAGTCAGATTTTTTGTTTGCAGCCCAGCCGTTGGTCCATGGGGCCGCCCATTCCACCCCACCCAATCACAGTTCAGGAACCATCCAAATTGTTAAAGCCTTCCTCCAGGCCCTCTTGCTCACCTAAAGAGAGACTGTAAATGTAGGATATCTCTGCCTGTGATAATAGTGTCCCAGTGAACGTACCCACATTGCACCACACAAAATGGTTTGGGTTAGCTCCTGGCTACTACGATTCATTAGGCAGTGTGTTTGTATATCCAGGACCTTTATGAGACCTTTCAAACCTTTTAATTTATTTCATAAAATATTTATCAATGAGATCTACCAGCTTATATGTCAACCGTATCATGTGACCCCCATATGCATATCAGGCTTCCCCAAGGTTGCGAACACTGCCCTACGCGCCGTTCTGTACCATTTTACCGTTTTTACTATTCAGTCATTTAGCCTGACATGTTTATCCAAAGTGAATTGGGTGCGGACGTTGCAGGCATTGAACCTGGTACCTCTCAGATTTGGGACTCTGAACACCCCAGACACCACGCTATTCCTTGCCGGTTCTGTGTTTTTTCCTTTTTATTAGAAAAAGACTCCAGACGCGTGGTTTTACAGTTCTTAGAAAAAGAAATTCATCTGGGTTATGAATTATTCAAGAATCTACTTTGAAAGCCATATCCACATTTCGCATCTACAGCCTACTCCCAGACATTAATTAATAGGAGTGTTCCTCTCTACATAACAGCCATTCATCTACTCATGCTTCCACACAAAGCCACACGGCGTTGGCTTGTTGACAAACATAAGGAACGCGCACAGCAGGGTCACCCGGCTAATTGTGTAACCAGAACATACATCATTAGATCTGAATATGAAATCCAATCCCTTCGCTCAATGTGTCTTTACTCTGTCTCTCTGTCTCTGTCTTTCTCTCTCTGTCTTTCTCTCTCTTCCTCCCGCCCTCTTTATTTCTCTCTACCTCTCTCTCTCTCTCTCTCTCTCTCTCTCTCTCTCTATCTCTCTCTCTCTCTATCGTTCTCTCTCTCTCTCTCTCGCTCTCTCTCTCTCTATCGTTCTCTCTCTCCCTCTCTCTCACTCTCTCTCTTCCTCCCCCTCTCTCTCTCTTCCTCCCTCTCTCTTTCTCTCTTCCTCCCTCTCTCGCTCTCTCTCACTCACTCACTCACTCACTCACTCACTCACTCTTTATATCTCGCTCTATATTCTTATTTGAACATTACCGTTCTCGTTCTCTGTCCTTCTCCCCTTCTCTCCATTCTGTTTATTCTCATTTTCCCATCACCATTCCCCTCCTTCTCATAATAATTTTCCATCCACTCTTTCTCTTTCCCTTTATTGCCACCCCTCGCAAATGTGAACCCAGCTCTTACAGAAAATCCCCATTTGTTTGGAGCCATGGCCTCGTGCTGCTGCTGCCCACAGCACAAACACACACACACACACACACACACACACACACAAACACACACACACG
>NC_136937.1:11026688-11049188 GCF_949987615.1 Pollachius pollachius | reverse complement strand
GCATACACACAAACATCAGCTTCCAACTGGTGTCCATGTTATTATATGAATATGTGCTTGTGCACAGTAGTCTTATTCTGAGCTAGAGGGGAGTGTGTGTGTTGAAGGGGGGGGGAGGGGGGAATTATTTGTTTTGGGAGATGACTTGTTTGTTTTGGGGCTGGCGCCCAGATGAGTGGTAATCAGAGGAGTTTAGCAAACAGGATTGCGTTAGCCATGACGGCGAGAATCCCAACACGCCAGTCCACCAGCCCAAAATCTGGGA
Source organism: Pollachius pollachius (assembly GCF_949987615.1). Taxonomy (NCBI): domain Eukaryota; kingdom Metazoa; phylum Chordata; class Actinopteri; order Gadiformes; family Gadidae; genus Pollachius; species Pollachius pollachius. The sequence continues at coordinate 11,048,923 of NC_136937.1, read as the reverse complement.
CAGAGTCTGTAGTGCACGCACACGCATGCACAAACATGCACACATGCCGTGCACACACACATGCACACATGCCGTGCCCCTGCACCAAACACATACGGTACATACACACACTGTTTATTCTCAACTACTGACTTGCAACAGAAGACCTAGTTCCTGAATTCCAGATTTGCAGAAGTAACCGCAACCTCATTACTATTTCTGGTAATAATGCACACAAATTATTTCTATTTTTCTGTATTACTATACCTCCCTCCCGGGCCTCTCTCTCTCCTTGTTTCACCTCTTCAGTTTACATCGGTACGTGTTTACTCGGATTCTCATTAGCCGCTGTCCATCAACGTTGACAGCTTCCTGGTCCTCCAGCTGTTTGTTCTATTCTTACACAAGCAGTCGCCCTCAGCTCAGCTGATTGCATTAGTGTCACCTGCTGTGGGTCTGTCTCAACGCCCCCTCTGCTCTGTCTCTGTGTCAACCCCCAGGTCTGGTGGTGAGAGAGGCCAGCATCGAGATCACCAGGCAGCAGGTGGAGGAGCTGTTTGGGCCGGAGGACTTCTGGTGCCAGTGCGTCGCGTGGAGCTCGGCTGGGACCACCAAGAGCCGCAAGGCCCACGTCCGCATCGCCTGTAAGGGACAACCCACCTCTGTCGCACACCTCCCCCACCTCGGCCATACACCACCCTCACCCGACTCCCTCACCCATCCACACCCCGGGCCCTCCCTCACCTCCCTCACCCATCCCCAACCCACCTCCATCACCCATCCTCACCCACCTCCCTCACCCACCTCCATCACCCATCCTCACCCACCTCCATCACCCATCCTCACCCACCTCCCTCACCCACCTCCATCACCCATCCTCACCCATCTCCATCACCCATCCTTACCCACCTCCATCACCCATCCTCACCCACCTCCCTCACCCATCCTTACCCACCTCCCTCACCCATCCCCAACCCACCTCCCTCACCCATCCCTCAGCCACCTCCCTCACCCATCCCTCAGCCACCTCCCTCACCCATCCCTCAGCCACCTCCCTCACCCATCCCCACCCTACTCCCTCACCCATCCCCACCCACCACCCTCACCCATCCCCACCCTACTCCCTCACCCATCCCCACCCACCTCCCTCACCCATCCCCAACCACCTCCCTCCCCCAACTTCCTCACTCAACTCCATCCACCTCTATGACCCACTGGCAGTACACACCTCCCCCATCAACCGCCTCCACCCTACCCCCCTCAATAACCCAGCTCCAGCATTCACCTCCATTCGCCTCCAACACTCCCAGCTCCCCCACCCCACCTGCGTCACCCACCTCCATGACAGAGCGCCACCCTCCATCACCCTCTTCCCCTATCCATCACCCCCATCTGCATCCACCACCCTACCCCTTCCAATCTCCCTCATCTCTTTGTTCTCTAATCCACTTGTTATATTTCCCTACTTTGTTGACCATTTAATCAGTGGCCAAGAATAGGAGATGCATCTGAAGATACTCTGTTTACAACCAATGATTTATAGGAGCTTAGAGAGAGAGAGGTAGAGAGAGAGAGAGAGAGAGAGAGAGAGAGGGAGAAAGAGAGAGAGAGAGAGAGAGAGAGAGAGAGAGAGAGAGAGAGGGAGACAGAGAGACAGAGAGAGAGAGAGAGAGAGAGAGAGAGCTTGCGCAGCAGTGCAACACACAAGTGCTTTACAAACATAGTGCAGGACCGAAACATTCATAGCTTGAGTGTGTTAAGAGAGGCCCCGTCGGCCTGGGAATTACTTCCTTTGGTGTACAACTCAGTGGAAACAGACAGGTGGGGGGGGGGGGGGGCAGAATGCACACAGTGTGAAAGACCGAAGGACATGTTTACAGTATCCTCTTCTCCTCCTCCTCCTCCTCCTCCTCCCAGTCCTTCCTGCAGGTGGTCCTCATTTGCTCTCGTCTGCTTCCCACTAGGAAACAAACACATTTGTTTTTAATGAGGAACACTCTGCCACCAGGCTCCAGCCTCCAAACACACTCCCTCCTCTCGTTTCATCTCTCCTCTCTCCCGAGGCGGGCGTGACAATCACGTTCTGGGGAGGAAAGCTAAAATGTAAATCCAAGCGCAAACCAGCGGAGTGTGCATGCCACTCGCCTTGGCTGTGAAGTTGTATTGTACGATTTAGTTAATCCGTTTTTTTTAACTGTTTTCCCGCTAATATCTTACCTGAAGGGATTCTGTCTTGGGGGGGGGTTATCCACAGGAATATCTTGTGTTGAAATGTGGGCTGTTAAAACCAGCTCCTGGGATATAGAGTATAATCCACTCTGTAACAGATTAAACATCTGTGTCTCTGTTTGATTCCTGTACTCTGGCCAGCATAGCTCCAGCCAGTCTCATCAGGGTTTTCACTGTTTAGTGGTTTCTGTCGCCAACACGACAGACTATTGACATATGGCTGTGTGAAAAAAAGAAATCGATACTTGTGGAGCAAAAACAAAACAACAGCACAGTTCATAACCCGGCCTTCCGGCTGATCCCATCCACTCAGAGCGGCAGCTGCGAAGGTCCGTGGCAATCACACACCTCCAAGGCCTTTTCAACCCAGCGTTGACCTCTATTCGGGGCTCTATTTGTTCACTCTTTCTCCCCGTCTCTCTCTCGCTACCCTTCCCAGCACACTAAACTCCCAGACCCAAAAGGCGACTTTTTAAAGTCGGGCCCGACTTTGGCAGTTCACACTGCTACACGACTGGTCTTGACAATCAGTCTTGCCGTTGGTTAAGACTGGTGACTGGGAACATGCGGGCGTCCACACATGCAGACTCTTCTCTGAAAGTGGTCAAACCTGTGATTTCAATTCCTGTGAAATCATGTGGAAGTCCACATATGTGTTGACTGCGGTCAATGAGTATATAGCATCTGCTGGATTTATCTAAGCAATAAGTCATTTCTACTGAAGCTAACGTTTCAAGCACTGTTTCAAATGACCAGTGACAAGCAAATGACAAGGAAGAAAATCATCCATTTATGTCTACATGATTGTCAACGTTTGAATCCGGTTATCCAAGTCATCCGTTGAGGAATGGACGTTTTGTTTCTTCCCATTGGCTGTCGCCACCGTAATCGCCTATTTCAGTCTCCTTCCCCCTCCCCCACGCTTCGCCGGTCAGCCCCGATGATATCAAACCGGTTTGAGCAAATCTTTGCCCTCCTGACTCTACGGGGGGCCCACTGAGTCTACCGAATCATCCGGCCCTAGAAGCCTAGTGTGTAGGAGCCTTATAAGTCCCCTGATCCTCTCTCTGTATTTTCCCAATCCTCTGGCACTCATCATCTTCTGGATCACCTACCGACCTTTCTCCCATCCCCTTCCCAGCGATGGCCTTCATGGAGCCGGATGAGTCAGAGCCGTGGTTCCCAGTCCCCCTATGGAGCTCACTCATGCTGCTCCACCCCATATAATCAGCCATGATGAGCAGCTTCTGCCAGCCGTAGCCCATCCCTCATACCACAATGGAGCCTCCCTCCACCCCCCCCCGCCCCTGCATTACCCTCCGCTGAATGGATTAGCTCCTCCACAACGTCTCTGGGCTCCTGCCTGGCAGGCTGCTTCTCAGAGCCAGAGAGCTCCAACTGCCTCCCATACACTAATGGAAACTCTGTGGTTTTGTTTTTCCTTCTGCCTTGTTTTGCTTGCTGCTCTCTCCCTGTCATCTAAACACACGGTACAATCGGACATGGCGTAAGAGACAGCCGCGGTAGAGTAGTTAAGAGATTGCAGTGCCCAATCCGCGACGCAAAATAAGGAGTTCTTGACTGGCCTTGTCTGCCCTATGGAAAGGACCGGAAGCGATGGTACTTTGCTGCGTACAAGGATTGTTAAACTTCTGATCTGGTTATGTGTCTAACTGCCGCTAGATGTTTGCCTTTGGCGGTGAAGACGTCCGAGAGAATTCAGTAGAGCAACACAGCCACCGCTGTTGGACCACAGAACCCATCCCAACGGTTGATTCAGCCTTCATTAGGGATGGCCGCGCTGAGGGAAACGGGGACATTCTATGATAACATATTAAAGCCAGGGAAATATACAAATTATGAGACACATTGTGTGGCTTGTTTGTTGGTGGAACGTCCCGTTTCAGTTGGTTTTCTGCATTGATCAATCCCAGATCGTTTATGCAATTCACTCCTGTAAGACCCCTGATGGTTAATGAACAGACAGTAAGTGGACGTGTCCAGAGGATATTACCACTGTGGTGTAATTTAGCATGCAACAAAAAAGCAGTCAAATACCTCCACTTAGGGTAATGGTTGTCAGATGAGGAGCGAATCCTTGGTGGCGTTTCTGTGGTAAGCACAGGGAATGCTCTGATCCCACAGGAATGTCTGCTCAGCTTTTTCCTGAACCCAGCTGTGCTCTGCAGAGAGATGCAGGGAAGGTCCGGAGAAAAGGCGTAGGCCCCTGGACAATGAACAAGACACTTTTACCCAAATAAATTATTATTACCAAAAATAATGAGCTTCATCATGGTTGGTTGTAGGCCAACCATTACGCAATCATACGTTGTTTTCTTTTCGATTCATTTTTTTTTAAAATTTATTATGAAGGAACTATTAAATTTATTATGAAGCCCATGTGATGAAATTAATGCAGTTTATTTTTAAGTTGTTTGTTCAATTTGTTGAACTCACATCTTCAAAAGTTCCTTTTTGCACTTTTATAGCAAACTAAAGTGGTTTAGTAAATTAAAAATCAACTATCTCTGTCTCTCTCCTTTAATTAATTTCTTTCATTCAATCATTATGCTTACGATTGCTTTAAATAGTTTGTGCACAATTGAATCGCAAACAAGTACATTTTTTTTAATTAAGCAAACTCTGTTGGGTGTTTTCTCAAAGGAACATCTAAGTTTGATCCTAAATATATTTTCTACTGTACTAAGACACTCGATTTTACCAGCCCTGCAGTCTGAGACATATAAAAATAACGACAAAATGTTTTCTATAAAGGGAATTCTTTTTTGAGGTTGGTTTCCATGGTCACAGCAAGTTGTCAGGGGAAAGTTTTCCCAATGACAACTTGTACAACATTTCCTCTTGTTGATTCATTTCCTTACCATATGCTCTTTTTATTCTATTATTTTTACATAAACACATTGTCTGCTATTCTTTACATTATTCCAATCCTCACATTGCTACCTCAACATTTTTCTTGAGTCTCATTTGACCTGATTCCAACAAACATAGCACTACAGCTAACAGTAAGTTATTATGATTAACATTCATCCCTGAAGGGTAGAGCTTGATCGTTTGTTATTTAATTTCTACCTTTGTAAGCAGGAATAGCCTATGCTCTGTTTAACACTGATAGGTAAAGTTGTACAGTTGCACTCACTTCACAATCTCTTTTGCTGTTGAAGATTACGTGTTACGCACGGTGGCTTATTTATGCGTGTTTCTTTGAGAAGGAAAGGGACAGAAATGCTTTTTGTGTCCAGCCTCTGCTACTCTAAAGTACATGGGTAGAAGATATTGCAATTAGTGCTGCACAATAAAAAGCATTGTCATCGCGATGTGCGCATGCGCGATAGACACATCGCAGAGCCGTGGGATTGTCAAACAAGGCAAATGAATTGGAACAGGTCATGCTACAACCTATTTGCTGCTTGCTACGAGCGGAAAACTTTTCCATGACTAATCTAGAAGAAAGGCCTGTCTTTTACAGGGTTCTGCAGTGTGTGCATTTCCTCCGCATTTGCAAGTAAAAAAAAAAAAATGCAAATGAGAGCAATTGGGATGTTTTTCTTTATTCACAGCATAAGGTGCACGGTGCGCTCGTGAACGACACACTCGATTAAAAATGAATGGATAGTTCTTGCTTCCTCTCGAGTGAGCTGACACGGGTACCACGAACAAACTCAATACATTAGCTGCATTAGCATAGCTACACGGAAATCGTGAATATGGAATGCGAGATGTTTATGCCACGGTCCTCTGTGTAGGTCAATTTCCAGGCGTCGATCTCCCGTTCCGCGGAATGCAAGCCGTGCAAAACCTTGTTTACTATTATGACACACAATTATTACGCATAAACTTAAAAACAAAAAAAATAATTTTGATTTATTTAGTCCGTGCCCCCGGAGCCATTAACAGTACATACATAAAAGCAGACAAACACTGGTTGAGCAAGGCGCAGTGCAGCAGCACAAATAATTGTTGTTCTTGTTTTGATATTTGACAGCAGCGCTATAGTGTCAAAAAGCTTATAGGCTTCCTGAAGATCCCCAACCGGTGCTGAAGTTAATTTAAACTATGTGTAACGTTTAAGGCAATACACAGGGTAGGGTGACATCCGCTACGCTAAATCAATTTGTATTAAAACTGTTGTTTTTTTATTTGTTTGACAATACAAGTTAGTTGCCAGCATCTGTTGTCTGAAAAGCAGCCACATTAATCGCAATATATATTGCAAAGAACTAAAGAAGGCAATTTGATTTTTTCTCAATATAATGCAGCCCTAATTGCAATGCTTTTGTGGTTTAGATTAAAGGACTACTTTAGATGAAAAGGCTACTCTCTTTAAAAGTCTTTTTGAAATAGGTACTTTAATCAAGATGGATTAGGATAGGTAAATGTTGCTTGTCTTGTACTTTTGCTCTACTTTTCTTTTTAACTTGAACTCATTTCCTTCCCTCACCTTATCAATTCATCTTCTGTTTTTATCTTTTTCATCACTTTTGTGTCTGCACAGCTCCTCTCGCTGTACTCTGCATCTCAAGCTCACCTCTCCTCATTAGCCATATCATCCTCACCTACTCAAACATCCTCTCTGGGTACCAGTCCTTATCTGCTCTCCGAGCTTCTACCACTCATCCTCTCCTCTCTTCTCCACTCCACTCTATTCCTTATCTGCCTCTTCTTCTCTCTTCTCTCCCCTCTATACTACTCTTCTCCATACTTTTAATGAATGCCCCTCTCCTTTCCTCTTCCGTCTCCTCTTCTCTTTCCTCAAATATCATCAATACTCCCCCACCTCCTCCTCTTCTTCCTCCTCATGTGTATGATGAGCCCCTTTCTCATTCTCCTCCCCTCCCCTCCCATCTCCTCTCCTCCTCTCCTCTCCTCTCCTCTCCTCTCCTCTCCTCTCCTCTCTCCCCTCTCTTCTTCTCTCATCTCCCTTCCCCTCATCTCTAATACCATCAACACTCTCCTCCTCCTCCTCCCAGCTCTCCCTCGTCCTTTTCCTGTACGATAACTAACCCCTCTGCGTCCCGCTCCCAGCCGGCAGCAGTAGCAGCATCAGCACCACCGGTAGCATCAGTGGCAGGTGATGAGTCCTGATGCTGCAGGCGGGCCCCTTGCTCTTTGTATTCCTGCCCCATCCTCTTCCCCGCAGCCCCCCTGCCCTCTGGTCTACTCTGTCGGGTTCTTTGCGGGCAGCGAAATATATTGACTTTTTATTAGTGCGAGGAGTGATTGCCTTCTTCCTCCTCCTCTTTCTAGTATCCTCCTCGGGCAATTTATTTGCAAGCCGACGGTAATAAAGAGATGTAGAGCGAGGGAGAGGGAGAGAGAGCAAGGGAGACGGAGAGAGAGGGCTGTGGCCCGAGCAAGCGGGTGCAAACTTCAATGGCATGTTTGGCATTTAAAAAATGTCACCATATATTGTTCATGCCAAGAGATGTTTTTCGTTCCGTCTCCTCCTTAAAATATGCCCACTCCCAACGCCTCCCTCAAACGCCTTTGATTATTAAAATACCTCAGATGCCGCGCGTTGGACGGTGTCAGACCAAGGGTTAATGTATTTGTGCATTTTTTACCTCTTTCTCTAACTCTCTGTCTCTCTCTTCAGACCTGAAGAAGACTTTCGACCAGGAGCCCCTTGGGAAGGAGGTCTCCTTGGAGCAGGAGGTCCTTCTGCAGTGTCGCCCCCCTGAAGGCATCCCAGCTGCAGAGGTGAGGGAGTCAAAGGTCAACAGTGCCATGAGGTCATTGCAGATGAAGTCACAGGCTGAGATCGCAAAAAAGTCCAATATTTTCAGACTAGTAGACTAATAGACTAATGGTATGATGGCACGATTTTTTTGAATAATGGGGCAGGATAGTGTTGGAAGTTAGGATGTCCCCTTTCGACTTCCAGCTGAAAGGTTGGGTGGTCGAAAACCCAATGTCCAAAGTCTTACCTGTGGGCATCCTTGAGCAAGATTCCATTACCCATCATTACTAACATGTATTTAAATATTCACTGTAAGGCAATTTGGGTAAAAGCGTCAGCTAAACAACTTAATAATAAGTAAAAGTATTAAGAGAAAAAGAGAATGAAAAAACACTAATAAAAAAAGGTAAGTAAATGCATTCTGGGATGTTTTTATTCAGGAATGTGCCCTAGTACGACAAGTAAAAGTGCTTTTATGAAAGAAAAAAAAACGTGAAGGTTGAAACGTAAAGGTTTTCGTACTGGGGCAGTGTGGCCAAAGTGTAAGGTCCACAAAAAAATGGATTCCAAGCCAAGTAGACTACGACTGCATCCACAACAGGATAATCAATGACAGCCAAACAAGGACCCCATTTCAGCCTAGCGGATTGCAGGCCAGCTACTGCTGCTTCCAAAAGAGAGCGCAATCGAGAGAGAAATGTGTGTGCATCCACATGGGGCCGGATATATTAGGCCAGTCGTCTGGGAAAGAATGAAGGCTATCATCTCCATTTTTGCAATGTTGTTCGATCTGTGGTCGAGGAAGAGGAGGAGGTGATGAAATGGATGGGGGAGTAGTGGCTTAAAAAAAAAAAGCTTGGTTATGTGAAGTCAAGTTGGCCAAATTAATCCCATGTGAAATGCCAATGTGCCAAAAGTACAAAGTGAACATTTGGAAGCGATGAAAGCTCCTTTTCTGCCAGTGTGTCTCGGTAAATCCGCCTTACCATTAGTCTATTCTCTGTGTGAGTCAACCCATCAATCTACACTGGTTGGTCTTGGTGTTGCTTTAGATTCAGTGCTACCACAACGACGCGAAAAGAATGTCGCTATGTGTAGATCGACTCCAGGAAAGCTAACTAGCTAACTTTTTCTTTCAAACGTTCAAGGGCGATTGGGGCAGTATCGTCAATCGCATGTTACCCTTAAAAAATCTCTTGCTCTGTTGGTTTATTTTAAGCCACTAAGGTGAGATTTTACGAAGGCGGCCATGATCAAAAGGCTTTGGTAGGTGTCAACCTAAACACTACAAGTGCCCATGGGTTTGACAAGGAAAAATGGCTTGGAAAACCATCAAAGGAAAACGGACCCTCATAGCCAAATGTCTGTGTGTCCTTCATGGACATTGGCCTGGAACCAGCCATATTAATTACTCAACTCTTATTTTTTGTACCTGCTGACTCACAGTCAGACCACAGTTCCATTGCGCACGTTATTTTTCTTCTCCCCTTACCTCAAACACAACCAGGGGGGAGACGGGACCAGCCCAGGGGTTTTTTCCCCTCCGCGTCTCTCCCGGACTTCTCCCTAACAAAGGCCTCCATAGAAAGAGAAACCTGCGGGCAGAAAGGAAAAAAAAATACATACTCCGCTTGTGGTTTGCGTATGCATCTGCAAAAATATGTAGCGGTGGCTATGCAAGAAAAAGAAGAGCGGAAAAAAAACAAGCATAACATCGTATTTCACCCATTGTGAGAGCGGCGAAACAGAGGGCCTCTGACAGGGAAGAGAGGGAGGGTTTGTTGGGTTTGGACCCAGTGGGTTTCTGCTGTCAGTCCTCCAGCGGTTCTGTGATTCCTCTCTGTAGCGGTCTCACAGGGCCTGGGACTTAGGGAGGGAGAGGGGGGAGGAAGGGAGGAGGAGGAGAGGGAGGAGGTGGTGCTGGCAGGCTGGCAGACTGGTAGGCTGGCAGAGAGGTGCCTTCACCGCAATATCCCAGACCCTCACGGCACTTTGGTAAATTATACTTAACATGGAGACGGCTGGAAGGGAGACTCCACCACCAGGGAGAGGGCGGTGGGGGAGAGGGGGGCAGACTACTGGCTGATCCTTCTTCATGAGAAAGTAAGTCATTACGATACGGTGATGCATTACATCCGTGTGCTGCTGGTGTTGAGGTTAAACCAGCACATGTTAAAGTTATGGGAGTCTCAGTGTGCAGCGCACACAATCGCACATTGCTTTCACATGTGCGCACACACACACACACACACACGCACACACACACAAATAAACACAAACACAAACACGCACTTGGAGTGCAAATTTTACTGTCATTTGAAAAAGCAAATGCTTGATACTAAAACAAAAGCTAGATCTCACATGCAAATGCGTACTGTAATTGGAAAAGTGCTCCATGTTGGGCATAATAATCCCTAATAATCCCTTGATGATTAACACCGTATCTGCAGCTGTTGGATAGTTGGCAGCTGGTGTTGTAAAATGTGACTTGTAGCATGCTTCTATTGTCGTAAATAATTGGCTCTGCCACAACATCGCTACAGTATGTTTTTCTCTCCCTCTCATTTTTCAAAGGAATACATTCTCTTTTTTTTTCTCACAGTTTCCAGCGCAATAAGTAATCTTTGCTCCGACGGAACAAAGTATCGTAGTATCAGAGCAAAGACACATAACAACAGCACACATCATGCAGTTTACCCCCCCCCCCCCCCCCTCTTCCCCCCGCCCCAAATACAACACACACACATTCACACACAAAGTGAGTGTGAGAGAGTGGGAGTCAGAGATGAGAGAGGGAAAGAGGTGGACAGCCAGAGTATAGAGAGAAGGAAAGAGAAAGAGAGAGAAAGAGATAGAACAGACTGACAGTGGACATTTAGTTTGGCTCCCTTTGTGACCAGTGGAACATTGGCCATGAAAGATCTGCACACTGTGCGTGAGGTTTTATAAAATAGCACAAACGTTCAGTCATCATCTGTATGCCCAGGACACGACACCACACACACTCCCCAATAATTCACTGCTGCTAATGTTTCCATCCACCATGCAGATGGGATTCACACCTCATCACGAAACAAGAGGGATTCATAACGAGAGTCAACGGGACTTGGAAGAAAAGGATTCAGAATGCCAAAAAGGAAAAACTAACTAAAGAAAAAAAACATCAAAAGAACCCTTATGAACTGTTTCAGTGACATATATGCCAACTGAACTCTGGCTTAAGAGAAAAGGAATGAAGATGTGAATAGAAAGAAAGACAACCTACTCGCAAGGTTCCAAATATACATTTCATGGTTTCTTTATCATATCTCCATGAAACTCACACTCCTACCCCAGAGGGACCACGGTCTTTAAAGACAGGCGCCCTGTTCCCCACTCAGGAATATGCAGTGAGCTCATAAAATACCCCTAAATCTGCTTTGGGAAAAAGAATGCAGCTTTATCTAGCCTGTTTTCTCTCCACCCCCAGAGCTCTTGTCACAGCGCTGAGAGAAGAAAAATAAAAAATCCTCCCCAAGGTTCAGAGGTCACGCAGCGCGACGGAGCGACTGCTGGGCTACCGTTGCCATGGCAGCCGTTTTTTAATTCAGCCGTCGCCTCGTCCAGGCCGGGGTCCTGCCGCGATGCGGTGGGATAACGAGTGGCTAGTTCTCCGCGGGGGGGGGGGGGGGGGGGGGGGGGGGAGACCCCCGCTGTCTTGATTAAATCCAATGGCTTCCCTCGTAGAGGAGACCAGGGAACTGAAAGACCCCGACTCGGCACTCAGATCGGGGGGCTGTTAGGCAGGGGGGGGTCTGTGGAACCAAAGCCGGATTCATCTGGGCAGCAGGGGAGCGGAGTGGGAAAGGTTCTCCAGCAGGGTTTTTTTATGATTTTCTGTGGAGGCGTCTTTGGAGTCTTAGAAGAAGAATGAAGCGCGTCAGTGAAATGAAACTCCATGGTTCAGAACTCCCCCAAAGTTGGACAGGGTGTGGATCCCCTACTGCACGACACCATAAAGACCCAGATCGAATGCCTTGTTACTGGAATTTTTACCACGTTAAGTCGCACAAATATGTGAATACTAGTAAATAAAAGGATTATAGTGGAACTTCAGTGTGTGCGTCCCCGCTTGTTGTCCCTGAAGGTCATGGTGTCCAATTTGGCTGGGTTTCCTTTGGGGCTTTCTTTAGCAGGGTTTATTGTATAAATGAAAAAAATAGATTGCATTATAACCTCCTTCCCTAACGGCGTCATCGTCCATCGTCGATCGTCTTTGTTTATAGAGTTGTTGGGTGGTCACCATTTAGGAAGATTTGGTGGTCCAGACATTTGCTTTTAATTATTTGTTTTTTATGCAAATGGCGGGCCAGCTGACCACCACGTGTTACTCAAAGCATTGTTACATCCAAGTCAAATACACAACAGAGACAATAATTATGCCAAAACTGCAACACCATGACCACCAGCGGTCCATAAACCGCTGTAAATTCCAGTTCAAACGTTTATTTTCGTTTAGTTTTTAGAAACCATAATGACTTAAGTATGCCGCCCTTCTCCACGTCGCCACCGCATGTTCGCTCACACGCCACATGGACGGACTTCACTTCCTGTTCAATGTCTTTTCCCCCGAAGCCAAAATGAAGGAAATAAAAGCAAGACGGCGGTGGTGCGGGTCACCTTGTCAAAGAGACGGTGCGGCTCTTCCCCAACCCCACGGGTGGAGTTGAGTGGAGCATGTGGGGGCTGGGGGCGTGGGTGGAGGCGAGTGGTGGTTAGGGCGGGCTTGTATGTCAACACTAAAAGCACTTCAGAGTACCCCAGTGGAACACTAAATCGTGTGCCTGTGTGTGTGCCCGTGTGCGTGCATGCGTGTGTGTGTTAGTGTGTGTTTGTGTGTGCATGCATGCGTATGGGAGTGCGTGCTGGCGTGTTTGTGTGTTCATTAAGTTTCCACCTAAGGGTACAGAGCAGAAAGGTGTGAAAAGAAGCCAGACACCCCCCACCCCGTCTCCTGAAGCCCCCCCCACCCCACCCCCCGTCTCCCCTTTCGTCAGCCAAGACCAGACATTGACCTTCAGGCCTCAGTGCTGTCAGTCATCACCTTTCCCAAAAGGGGCGGGAGCTGTGATTTACTCCATCACAACCCCAGCCCTTACCCTTACTTCCCCTTGTCCTCCCCTGCACTCTCTCGTCCCCCGGCCCTCTCTCTGTCTCTCTCTTTCACTTGACTTCCAAACGTTAAGAGGCGGCTGAGCGAAACCCAATGAAATCTCTCTCTATCGACCGCCTCTGCCTCTCCTGCCTTTCAGCATTTCAGTCGGCGGTTCGTTGGTACGCCAGATCCTGGTGCAACGCGGTGTGCGCTGGAAAAGGCTCGCTCGATCTCGGTCTTTAGCTCTAGGCCTGACGGGGCGGCCGGAGCAGTGAGGCAACCGCATTGATCTAAAACGTCAGGGGGAACCCAGGAAGTCTCCACATTATGGATTATATGATCTTTATGTTTATATAATAATCCAATCATCAGAATTCGCATTACATCCAAAGATAAGATTCTTTAAATATGATTTATTTTCAAATAAGAAGATTGCTGTGGAGGCTATGGTAGGTTTGTTTACCTTACGTTGATGTCACTGACTATAAAGTCATTGGTTAATTAGCACATCCGCATTAATGTGACTCACAAGCAATTATCATTAAACTCCATGCTTAAGGTCACATGTAAACAATGCTAACCTAAAATGTTCGGTATGTGAAATTAATGAGCGTAAGTCGTTTTTTCCTTGTGTTTAATACACTGTTTATGACTGCTGATTACACTCGGCATGTTTGTATCACTACCTTCACCAACGTTTTAAAGTTGGAGACACGCGTCTACCTTTATAGTTTCATAGCGTTGTTGTTTAGTGTGCCTACTTTCCATTAATATTCATACGTCTCACATTTCCATATTGGTGCCCTTGCCGATGCGGAGCATATGGCGTATTGTCTCACAGCGAATAAGTGGATGATTATTCTGTCACCTTTGGCGGCTCATCCTCCCGTGGTTTCATTGAGCGATGTGACATAAAAAATAACAATGAAGAGATAGTTAAGGGACTTAGTTATGTATCACATGCAAGAGCAACAGAGCGGATAATCAAATCTGAGAAAACGATGCTTCTTATAGCTCCATCATATACGTTTCCTTCCCTCCCTAACGGCTGGGTGATTTGTTTCCTTCCTCCACTTCGTTTCTTTACTGGTGGCCGATGGATCGTTCCTCCTGTCTCATATCGACTCTTTCACAATAGAGCCAATTAACACGGTAGATTTACAGTGCAGGGATCGGATGTTGGGCTAATTGGGCTAATTGCTAAGGGTTAATCAAAACTCACCTCTTGCTTGTTTACGACCCGACCCCCGTGAGATTTATCCTCTGCATACCCCCGCTCTCCCATTGCCCGGCATAGGGGCGATTTTAGAGCCTGTTTACTGTCTGAAACCTCAGCCATCCTGGAAATGTCAAGGCATTCACTTTTCGTCTGCAATTAAGTTAACAACTTTTATTAAGCCTTCATCCAAACTGTAAGGGGGGGGCTGATAGTTTCAATTGAAAACAGTGTCTGGAAGGACACGAAGGACGAAGCGTCAAAATGATCCGACAACATGCTGTATATAACCCACGGGTGTTTCAGATATAACCCTATCAAATCATCCAGGGCCTGGCCTGATGTCCCCCTTTCCCCTAGCGAGTAGTGTACATAATAAACCATTATCTTATTTGAAGGTCCAGTCGTAGAATGGCCAGCTTGTCGGCAGGGTTCACCATGAGGGGAGAATAGGGTGAGACGTCAGCTCAGCCTTTAGGCATCAGACTGACACCTCCCAATTGCTGCAGGCCGTTGGTCACTGTGCCATCAGCCTCACCTCACCTCTGTACACCCGACCTCCCTTGCGAACCAACAGAGCAGTGATCACCGCCTTGGTCCATGAGTGTGTGTGTGTGTTTGCGCGTGTGTGTCTCTGTGTCTATACATGCCCGTCGCTGATCATGTCTTTATGGCTGTCTGCCTCATTCCCGTTTGTTTCAAGGCAGTTCAGATTTGATACTGTATGCCCACATTGAAACTGGCCAGTTCCAGGTAGTAGTCTTTTGATAAAAACGAGACCAAAACTAGAGGGTCTTGCTAAAAAAAAAAATTTTTAGTATAGGTTTCAATTTGTGTTTATAGTTTGGACTCCCACCAAAACAAATTATGTTTGTCTCTACTTTTAGGTTCTTGTCGTTCCTTAGTTTCTTTCCAGCCTCTGCTGTCCTCCACTCACTTCTGCCTCCGTCTCTATCCCTCAACGTTTTTTCCATCCCTCTCCCCATCATTCCGTCACCCTCCCTCTGTCGTTTTGAAGTCCCCCATTTGACAGCTTCTCTCTCTTCGTGACGGCTGACACACAGCAATTTCCCTTCGTTAATGACGAGCAATGTGCCAATTACCTCCAAGGATGTTCCACTGCCAATCAACACTAACGAGCTCTGCGTGTGTGTGTGAGTGTGTGCATGTGTGCGTGTATGCTTAGGTGCTTACGTGCCTACGTGTGTGGGCTTGTGTGTGTGTGCATGCGTGTGAATGCATATTCTTAGTCTCCTACTTGCAGTGCCGTATGTGTGTGTATGTTTAAATGCCTGCCTTTAGAAGAATTTCAATGATGTTGGTTCGGCATGTTCGTCACATTATAGCTGGCAGTTATACACTGCTTGGTTTGAGGTGGTTAAGCTGTTTAAACATTTATAAAGATATGGAGGATAGATAATACTTATGTCTGAAGGATGTTATTTTTCGTGGCCAACTATCTGTCCTCCTACCACACAAGTCTGGCATGGTTCGATCACAAAAACAAACTTGCACACACACACACACACACACACACACACATGCAGACACACACACACACACATGCATACACACATACCCACACACATTCAAACACACCATCCTCTTCTTCTGACATTTTTTTCCAAACTTTGTCTCGTCTTGCAGACACAGCTTCTATCAAAACTTAAACGGGCTTTTGTTTAAACATTAATTGGCTGTCATTTAAAAGTACTCCTGACTTCTTATCGCAGCACATTTGAATAGCCCCGTGACTGGATAAACACCGCTTTAGTTGTCTATTCCCAATTAAAAGAGCAGACCTTTCATTTCTCTAACCTCTCCACTAGAAAGTGCTGATGCAAGCCTTGACAGATCAACTTATTTATTACCCTTGATGTTTGCCGGTATGCGAGGGGGTTTAATAATAAGTCCACACAAAACCCAAGCATACAAAAGACACAAACACACATATCTCTTTATGAGACGATGTGTCTCCAATTTCCATTTGGAATGGCTCCAAACCTTTATTGCTATCTAAAATGTTTTACGCGTTATCGTTTGCCATTGGGGGCCTGCCGCACAACTGACCCATTCGAAATACCCGTTCACCAACACACTCGCTGCTTTGTCTTCAGCCCCTTCCCCTCATTTATGGAGCAACGCATGCAATCACTCAAAGCCCGCCCGCCGAGCCCGTTCTGGATGTTGATCCTGAATGATTGATATGAGTACAACTGCCAGCGCTGTCTCCCAATGTC
Source organism: Pollachius pollachius (assembly GCF_949987615.1). NCBI lineage: Eukaryota > Metazoa > Chordata > Actinopteri > Gadiformes > Gadidae > Pollachius > Pollachius pollachius. The sequence continues at coordinate 11,032,424 of NC_136937.1, read as the reverse complement.
ATAACGATGATTACAGGGATGAGCTGAATCAGACGCTCTCATATTTGCTATAACTTATACAGTAACAGTAAATGGTTGGATGTGTTTATATATGTGTACACTAAAAGGGGACTAGAATGAAACGAGTCGTTCCCGTGGATGGGCGTGTTTTATTCCTGAGAAACGTTCGAGATGTTTTATGGAGTAAATAGCTGCAGTAGAAAAGATACATGCTTTGTTGGAGGTTTAAGTTCTATTACGGTGTGAACACTTTGAAAATAGGCGTTTCAAACCTATTTGTTGTCCATCTACGTCTGCTCAGTATTGATAACATGAATCTCCGTTGAAATAGGCAACAAAAAGAAGATCAAAGCTAAATCCTTTTTCTTGTAAAGGCTTCATATGTTGTATAGCTGAGAATCCATTTACAGCTTGCCATCTCTTAACATAACGATGACAATCTTTCTTCTGTAATAGAAAATACAATTCGTAGTGTGTTTGTTGTCTGCCATGTATTTGTTAATGTACGTGCATGTGTGTATGTGTGTGTATGTGTTTGTTTGCAATTATACATCCTCCTATTCTTTGCGTAGAATCAAGTAAATAGAGAGTATTATGTTTAATTTTCTCAAGATTGCCAAGAAACCGTAAACTTTCTGGCGCCGCACAGTGCATTCGGACAGACAAAACTCAGGTGAACATGCACAAAACTTACAATGCTAATATAAAGTTTCCTCCAGATTGTGTCATTGTGGCGGTGGGGTTCATATCTCCAGGACTGCATCATATTTAAGAGGCGTCCGAGGGCTAGTTGCACGGATAGAGATATTGTGGGGAGATACACCGGTATGAATAAATAGGTTTGCCTCCCGGTTCGAGGTCCTTTAGATTCATGGGATACGTGGCCGGTGGATTCCAGGAGCCCTGGGCGTCCCTGGTATCTTGTCATTCCAAGACAGCCCAGCGTAGATACCAGTCGTAACCAGCCACGCGTATCACGCCAGGCCGTGCTGCTGTCCATCCGCTCTCTCTCTCTTGCTCTGTCGCTTTCACTATCTCTCTGTCTCTCTCTCTCTCTCTCGTCTCTCTCTCTCTCTCTCTCTCTCTCTCTCTCTCTCTTTCTCTGACTCTCTGACTCTGTCTCTGTCTCTCTCACTCTCTCTCTGTTTCCCTCTCTCTCTCACTCTTTCTCTCGCTCCCTCTCTGTCTCTCTCTCTCTTGCTCTCTCTCTCTCTCTCTCTGTCTCTGTCTCTTGCTCTCTCAATGTCTGCCTCCCTCAATCTCTTTCCCTCTCTGTCTTTGTCTCTCTCTGTCTTTGTCTCTCTCTCTCTCTCTCTCTCTCTCTGTCTCTCTCTCTCTCTCTCTCTCTCTCTCTCTCTCTCTCTCTCTCTCTCTCTGTCTCTCACTCTCTCGAAAAGACAGATGATCTAACGGATGGGGGGGGGGCAGGTTTAAATGATGTTGAGTGTGTCATTCTTCAACGTCCTTATAAGCACAAACACACACACACATACACCCACACGCAAACACACTTGCACGTACAAGCACACACACAGATGCTTTTACTCAGGCAATACACAGCCTTAATGACTGTGAGAAGGAAAAAACAAAACAAAGCAGGAACGATCCTATCAGGATATTGCAAACAACCTATCTATCAGGAGAGAGAGAGAGAGAGATTTAAGAGGAGAGAGAGATAGACAGAGTGAGAGAGAGAGGGGGAGAGACAGAGAGAGACAGAGAGGGGGAGCCAGACGGAGAGCAAGAGAGAGAGAGAGAGACAGAGAGAGCCAGAGATAGCAATAGATTGAGATCTTCTAAAATGATCAGGCGAGACATCCTCTCATCTCCTGGCGTACCGTTCTATTCTTATCTCACATCCCACAGCGGATTCACTGCTCCTCTTGTCAGATCTTGGCGGCCCCATACAGGGAAGTCTGCTGTTTTAAGTCCTACGGGCTCCTCATTCTCATTTTCTAGGGAAATCGAGAAAAAAGTGTAAACAGAAAACATTGAGGTGAAATGGCATCCCCAAAAAAATAATACACACAAATAAAGATAAGTATTTTACACTCACGTCGGCCCCACGTACACAACCCCCAACTCCCCCCTCCCTCTTCACCTGGCTCATATCGGAATCGGTTAATGGTCGCCACGGCGATGAGCGATATTGCCGGGAGATAAACAAGCGATGGGGAAGCGCTGAGGAGAGAGCTATGAAGCTCATAAGGAGAAGGTCAGGCCGAGGCGTTATCATCACAGCGAGGAACAACAGCGCTTGATTAGCTGTCTGACGGCCGTCGCAATCAACGCACTCCCTTGTGGTTCTTCCTCCAGCTGGGATGAATCAACTACAGCACATAACAGCTTCCGACGCTGGAACCTCTGTGATGCCAGCGAGCCACGTTTTGGTCCCCTTTTAGAGACTTTGGTCTCTCCGGTTAAGTCTTGCCTCACAGCTGTAAGACGGGGTGGTTCATGTGGCTGTTTGTTGTTCACGGTCCTGAGGGTTTTGATGGGAGGATTAGGCTAGTTACTGGTGTTGCTCTTCAGTCGTTTTAGGACAAGCTTTCATCTCAGGCGGTTTACAGTGAATACAGATCATTGGTGGTTAGGGAGGAAGTGGGAGTCAGGCGTCTTTGCACGCTCAAGAATGCCCACGGATAGACTGGGCCGAGTGTGAGGAATCGCGCCCACAACCTTTTGCCAGCGAGTTCCCGGTTCATTGAGACCAGTGGTAGACCCCCTCTCATATATGTATTTAACCAAGTACCCCGTTCCAAAGCACAAAACCCTGTGGGGATATAAAAAATAATATTAATTATATCTTATATTATAAAATGTTATGATTTTCCCCCTGCGATCCTAAGTACCCCTTGAGGAAGGCTTAGACCATTGGGACCCTCGCCCTTCTCCAGTTTAAATTCTCATTGGAATCTGATGCTTGTGATCCATGTGACCTCATTGACGATTGGTTCCCTCTCTCTCTCTCTCTCTCTCTCTCTCTCTCTCTCTCTCTCTCTCTCTCTCTCTCCAGGTGGAGTGGCTCAAGAACGACGACATCATCGACCCGGCAGACGACAGGAACTTCTACATCACCATCGACCACAACCTGATCATCAAGCAGGCGCGCCTCTCCGACACCGCCAACTACACCTGCGTGGCCAAGAACATCGTGGCCAAGAGGAGGAGCACCACCGCCACCGTCATCGTCTACGGTAAGAGGAGCCCGCCCCACTGCTGACCCCCGTCCCACTGCTAACAAGGACAGAAACGCTGTCTGTCTGTCTGTCTGTCTGTCTGTCTGTCTCTCTCTCTCTGTCTCTCTCTCTCTCTGTCTCTCTTTCTCTCTCTCTGTCTCTCTCTCTCTCTCTCTCTCTGTCTCTCTCTCTCTCTCTGTCTCTCTCTTTATCTCTCTCTCTCTCTCTCTCTCGCTCTCTCTCTCTCTCTCTGTCTCTCTCTCTCTCTGTCTCTCTTTCTCTCTCTCTCTCTCTCTCTCTCTCTCTCTCTCTCTCTCTCTCTCGCTCTCTCTCTGTGTCTCACTCCCCTTCATACCTTCCTGATCTTACCTCAGCATTCCCTTATGTCCCACCGTAGTAACGTTGTGGACCTCTATTGTTTTTACAGTGTTTGTTTTTCACTTTGACTGCTGAGCACTGGGGAGAGAGGCAGGCAAGGAGGGAGGTGGGGGGGGGGGGGTTGAAGAATAGAACAACAGGAAGTAGAAAGGAAAAGAAACATCGGAAGTCCTTTGAGGTTACGGGATCAGAACCCCTTTTGAAGGTGTGCAATCTGTAAAACGTATTCTCCCCCCCCCCCCCCCCCCCCTCTCTCGCTCTCTCTCTCTCGCGCTCCCTCTCCTTCTCTTCCGCCGTCTCCCGCTGCGCAACATCACCCCACATTGTACGCGCCCGAAGGTGCACAATCTGCACTAGGTTGATTTCTTTGGCTAACGTAACGGGCGGAGGAATCGTCACACTGAACCCCACCGCCCCCCGCTGCTGGTGCGTTGTAAAGTCTTCCTCTCGCCCACTTCCCCTCGCTCACATCAACAGCCGCTGCGAATCCCCAACGCCGGTTTGATGATGAACTTCTACACCTGCTGAAGGCCCCGTGAACCCACGAGAATACACTCTCTTTCTATCTAGCGAGTAGGAGCCAAAACCTTGTGGTTGTTGTTGCTGTTGTTTTTGTTGTTTTTTGGTTCACTTCTTCTCTTCTTTTTTTTGTCACCTCTTCCTTCATAACCCCGTGAAGCGCTTGCCGAGTCCTCGTGTGATTCCTCGATCTCAGCTCTGACATCCCTGGTAGCTGTTTAAAAGGCCACGGCTTGCAAAACACATGTAGGTACGTGTGAACAGGGCCATCTTAACACAAGGCACAACAAGATGCGATGGCTCGTCGTCGTCGGGTACACAAGAGTAGCTGCCCTTCGTCAAGTCGCCGTATTATGGAGCAGATTTGAAAAGAGACGCCTTTTTGGTGTCAGATCCCAGCTTCTGCTGAGCGGCTTTGCTAGAACTCTCCCACCCTGTAGCTCAGCAGCCGCCGCAACGGATTAGAAGACAAGGGGCTAGTGGGGGGGGCGGTGGTGGGTGTGGTGAAGGGGTTGGTATTGTTCCCCCCCCCCCCCCCCCCCCCATTCTATTTGTTGATTATCTATTTTGGTCTGCCGTTTGTACAGCGTTGTTTTGTGTGGAGTCCAACAACGAGGAGGATGCGCGTGCTTTTCGTTTGGCGGCGTCGGTGTGTGATGGGGATAGTGATGCTGGCAGGGTGTACTATTAGGAAAATGAGGAGTGGGGTATGGAGGGAGGAGGGGGTGGGCCGGGGGGTCGTCTACTGTCCCTGTTAGGCTTTTCCCGCCACTAATGCAGTCTAGGAGGACTCTGTGGCGGGAAAAGTACTTTGATGTCAGCTCATCCTTGGGAGAATACGCCACAAGCCACTGATCTCCATCAGTTCTCTAGCCTCCCCCCCTTCTCCCTCCTCTCTCCTCCCTCCTGCCCCTCCTGATCTAGGACGTTGTCGCAAGTGGCTGCATGACAGAGCTGAAGAGTGAATTTACATTTACGTGTGCATAGACACACTCACACACATATATATTTTTTTTATAAATATATATGTCCCACACACAAACTCTCACACTGACAGATGCACATAAAAACACAGATGCACACACACACACACACACAGACACACACACACACACACACACACATTGATATATGGACTATAGCACACACACACACACACACGCGCGCGCAAACTCACACACATAGACATATGCACCATCACAGACAGACACAAAATTAATGGTCATAGCGTTCTGAGGATCTCGGCGAGGGAGAGTGAGCGAGAGAGCAAGAGAGAGAGCAAGAGAGAGAGAGAGAGAGAGAGAGAGATGTGGGGCAAGATGGAAAGCCGCGTCTGAAGACAGTAACGAAAGACAGACACAGAGGGAGACACTTTATATCTAGATCGCTTTTATCATTAACAGAGGAGAGTTGCCTGGTCGTTACAGAAACGTTGGGGAAAAATATATATAAAAATGACAGGAGAAAAAACAGACACCAGGCAGGGAGTGAGATAAAAGGGGGAAGACGGGGTGACTGATAAAAGAGAGGATTCCTGAACAGAGGAGAGCGGAGGGAATCGTAATCCCACAGGGACAGGAAAATGGACAGTAAAGAAATGCAGGGTTCCTACCAGCAGCTCAAATGCCACGATGACTTTCCAGCACACACACACATGCAC
>NC_136937.1:10994188-11021688 GCF_949987615.1 Pollachius pollachius | reverse complement strand
TGGATTCAGGATCATATCTGAGATTGATCTTTATTTCCTTTCTTCTAGACGCTAAGAGGGCGAAGGCCACTTCCTTCAACGCTAATGACCGTTTCCCCTCGCGTTTAGAACCAGCGGCCCCCACCTTCCTCAGTCTTCAAGCTTGCGTTGCCTGGCAAATAGAATTGGAAAAGGAAAAGAAGTCAATACAATGTGAACCCACTCTGTAGTGCTGGCGTGCATGCAGTCGGTGCAGTGCCGTGGTGGACTCTGAGGAAACAGCAGGCCTTTGGATTCTGTTGCAGCCTGATCGTATTGTCTGATGTTGTTTGAGTGTCTTTAAAACTTTGCGATCGTAATGCATCACGGAAATCCGAGTCCCGAGGAAATACGATCGGCTTAGATAGACGCCGAGATATAATGTATAACTACCCGATGCTATGCATCGTTGAAGGGGAAAAAAACGGAAGGAAAAAAAGACAAGGGAACTAAAAGAAAATAGCGACGTGGTAATATATTTTCCAGCTTGTTTATCGCATTTGGACAGGCAGAAGAGAGCGCAGGGTTTGTACATAACGACGTTATGCAACACGTGATCGATGCGAAGAGGTTGCACTTTGTCTGTTTTGGAAAGATCTCTCGTCCTTTCCACACAGCTTTGTTTCAGCGGCCGCCTTTTATCCGGGGTCTTCCCTTGTTCCTTCATGCGTCCGCTTTGGTAACTCACCCCTCCATCGTGGCATTTTCTTGACGTATCGATTCCCCAGGAAAAGGCCACGCAACACCCTGCCAAGGGCAAATAGAAAGGCTTTATTGGTGTGAAATACCAGGCACTCTGGAGAAATCATTACTTCTTCAAATTAGCCTTTAGTGCTCCACAACAACTTTTGCAATAAACGATCTTCGTTTTGCAGGACAACTTCTCGCCACCTCTCGGGTGTCAGTAATATGTCACTCATTGCCTGCTGCCATTCCGTAAAAAAAAAACCTCTAACTACATCGCTATGGCCTCAGGCCACATGGACATACACCAAGATGGGTCCAAATGGGGGCACACATCATCGAGGTTAACCATGCCACTCCACTCCCTCCTGCTCCCTGGATGTCTACAATCCGCTCTCCCTCCCCCGCCTCCCTTACCTCCCCTGCCTGATTACATGTGCCTGCCACCCCCATCTATCAGCCCATTGATTCTGCTGTCTGTGTGGTTGTCTCCCGCCTGGCACTCGGCCTCTTCAGAAGGACTTCATTCTGTGTCTGTTTGTTTACCGCGTCCCCATCAGGTTTCGAGAAGTCTGGTGATTTCTTTTTATCGATATTTCTTTTTTTCTCTTTGTTTAAAAAAGGTTTGCAAAAAGGCAAGATCTTGTGTGGATCGATTTTCAGGTTGAAAGTCTCTGTCTGTCTTTCGGTCCGTCTGTCTGTCTGTCTTTGGCAAATTACCCTGTATGTTCCCCGGGGTTCTTATCCATCTCCATAGGCACGCTGCACTTAAGCAAACACACACAAAAACACAAACCGATCTAGGGGAGAGCAGCAAGGGAAACAAATCAATCGCTTTCGTGTGACATCACTCCTGCTCATGACTTGGTTGGCGTCCGATTGGTTGACTTGTTTTTTATTTTGCATCCATTTTTTTGTCCTTGTCTAGTTTTGTTGTGTTTTTTCTGTTGCATTCAAATTTGATTTTCATCATCACTCTCCTCCTCCTCCCCCTTCCCCCCCACCCTCTGTTCACCTCCCTCCTGCTCCTCCCCCTCCTCCTCCGTCCACTACCTCCTGCCTCCCTGCTCCTCCTCCTCCCCAGACTCTTTGTTTCAGAAGTCATCTGAGGCTAAAGACAGGAATGAATTGGCCCAACCATGTGAGTCCTTCGTTTCATTTTTTCATTATTCGGTGTGTTTGGTTACGTGTTTCCATGTCCCTTAAGAACTCGCCGTACTCTCAGCGTGTCTCACATCACATCCATGGTTCAGTGTGTGCAAATATTGAAAAACACAGACTGCAATCCCTCCTTTCTTTTCGAGTTACCATCCTTTTCCATCTCTCCATCCCAGAAGATCCTAGTTTGGTTTTAGCGTCAGAGAGAAGAAAATCAACAGCGGTTATGACATCACCTCCTGTTCCCCGATTCAAATGTAGAGATCTCTCCTCAAACGTCTTTATTTTCAAACAGAGCCACACCTTCAGGGACCTCACCCTCACCCGCTTGTACCATCGGCCCATGACACACATAGCACACGGGTCACACAGGACACTTTGAGTTTCAGCTGCAGCCTCCTACGTTTGTTTTCCTTGTGTGAGACAGCATGTCGTTTCTTTTTTTCCACCACAGTGCTCCTGGCCTGGTTGCTCCCTGCTAACTTCAGACAGACACACTTTTTATTAGCCCTCGCACCGAAGGGAGCATAACTCAGAGCCCTGACTCCTCAAGTTGAACTGCTCTCTTCCTCCTGTTCTTTATTTACCTCAATGTTATTATGTCTCTCTTATGTCTCCCTATCTGTGTGTGTGTGTGTGTGTGTGTCTCTTTCTCTGAGTCGCCGTCTCTCTCTCTCTATCCCCCCTCCTCTCTCTGTCTCTCTCTCCCTGTCCCTGTCCCTCTCTATATCCCTTCTCTGTGTGTGAGTGTCTCTTGGTCTCTGTCGCTGTCTCTCTCTCTCTGTCATCTCTTTCTCTCTCTCTCTCTCTCTCTCTCTCTCTCTCTCTCTCTCTCTCCCTCTGTCAATCTCTCTCTTTCTCTCTGTCTCTGTAATCTCTGTCTCTACCCAGAGAACAGAGAATGTTCAATAATCCCTTTCATTTCCATATCTTGAAGCCCCCCATGTTCAAAGGGATGTAGTATTCTGGAGTGATACGTTTTAATGCACACTAAGCAGGTTGCTTGCCTTTATCATCAAGGCAGGATATAGGAGACGATTGTTGATTCGACCGTAGGGGGGGGTCCACTCTGGTGTGTGTGTGTGTGTGTGTGTGTGTGGGGGGGGGGGGGGGGGGGGGGGGGGGGGGGGGGGGGGGGGGGGGTGAGACAATGTATGTTAAGTAACGACAACGAAAATCTAGCACAGAGCAGACAACGTTTTACGTAAAGAAAGAATACATGTTCCAGTCTTTCATCGTTTCTTCCTCCCTCGGCTTGGTTCTCAGCCTGTCTGTAGAGGAGAGAATTAGATGCCTGTATGCAGGTTTGTATGTATGTATCTTTGCCAATGATAGCTGAACAGTGTCGACCACACATACTCTTTCAAGGGTGTTTCCATACTGTTCCTAAAGGTGATGAGGAGAGCCCTTTACTGTTCGATTGAGACAATCTGTGAGGTCTCTCTTTGATGGTGGTTATGTAGGCTGTCCTTTGTGACTTTGTTGTGGAAATAAATGTGGGTTTGGATCTTGTGTATGTAGCGAAAGCGATTGTGCCAAGAACACAAGAGTCCATCGTGTTGAATATATTCCTATTCATACATTACGTTCAACACATGGATTTGGATAGATTTCCCAAAAAAAGGCAACAACTTCCCCAGCCACATTGTGTTCACAGTCCATTAATTATATTGAAATTAGAAACTGCACGCACCTCGATTTCCATCATCTATTAACCGCACAATCGCTCTGCTCTGACCAAGGAATCTTTGAGTTATCTCCTCTTCCTGCCTGAGAACACAACAGACACAGATTGAATGCCATCTGTACCGCACAGAGCCACAAGGCTAATTTGCAACAGCCAGCCACGAGGCATAACCTACATACATTCCCTGTGAACGGACCCATGGCCAATGCTGCCCCCTAGTGGACACGTTATTACCTGTTCCATCTGCAAGCCAAGCCCTGTTTTCAACCACATTTTTGGTTTTAGGGGGATAATGACTTCCTTTTTTTAAATGCAGTATTATGATTTTTTCATCTTTCTTGATGTTCTTCGGTCCGTGAAACTGCATACCACCACAAGGTTCTACTGCAGGCATCACACACACACACACACACACACACACACACACACACACACACACACACACACACATACACACATACACACACAAACAGGAGCCGAGACACAGATGTGCTCACACTCATGCATGTCATTGCACAAGTTCTGCTCCTGGCGCTGTAGACGGCCGTGAACAGTTTGCTTTGACTTTCGAGTTAGTGAAGGACATTCTGCTGCACTTATCAAAGGAGTTCCTCCATTGGGAATATTATCGTATTAATTATAAATATTATAATACATATATCTATAACATCCTACGGATATGATATGGCCTGATAAATCATGTGTGATTTGTTGGATGGTTTAATTAGAAGCGTCTTACAATAGTGTCTTACATACAAGTTAACAAGGGTGGTCCCAGTGGGAATCAAACCTTCAACCCTGGCAGGGTTAATGCCTTGCTCTACTAGTTGATACACAGGGAATCAAACCCTCAACCCTGGCAGTGTTAATGCCTTGCTCTACTAGTTGATACACAGGGAATCAAACCCTCAACCCTGGCAGTGTTAATGCCTTGCTCTACTAGTTAACCCACACAGGGAATCAAACTCTAAACCCTGGCAGTGTTAATGCCTTGCTGCACCAGTTGAGCTAGGCGGGACCACTTTGTAGTGAATCTTTCTCTGAACTGGTGGTGCGTATGGCATATGTGTATTGCTGGGATATCTTCCACAGCGTTGCTCAGAAGTCAAAAACACTTATTTTTACCTTCATCGGTGGACAAGAAAGGCTGTGTTATATTTCCTCAGGGGGAGGGTTAGGGAAATATCTGCATTAATCTCCCGCGCTGCTACAGGAACAGGAAATGAGACGGGTGATAATGGTTGTTGTCACACCAGCCATCATACAGACATGATGGATGCTCTCTATAGGGACTAATTGCTTTTCATTCTTGTTCTATCTGTCTCCGTCTCTTCTCCCTTTCTGCTCCCCGCCATCCCACACACACACACACTTTCACACACAAACACACACGCGCACTCACACACACACACAAAACCACTACATTCAAACACACACACACCTCCTTCAACCTAATCCCCCACCCACGCCTTCCACACACACCATTCATCATCATCATCCTCATCATCATCCTCCTCATCATCATCATCCTCATCGTCCTCCTCCTCTGCAGTGGCGCCCAGCACGGACGACGTGGCGCTGTACGCGGGCGTGGTCATCGCGGTCATCATGTGCCTGGTGATCTCGGTGGTAGTGGCGCTCTTCGTCTACAGGAAGAACCACCGAGACTTTGAGTCGGACATCCTGGACTCGTCTGCCCTCAACGGGGGCTTCCAGCCTGTCAACATCAAGACCGCCCGCACAGGTGGGTGGGGAGGGGGGGGGGACAGAGAGAGAGAGAGAGAGAGAGAGAGAGAGAGAGAGAGAGAGAGAGAGAGAGAGAGAGACGGAGTGGGTGTGCGGTGCGAGAAAGAGAAAGAGAGACAGAGAGAGGTGAAGTGTGTGTGTAGTATGAGATGGACAGTATGTGTGTGTGTGTGTGTGTGTGTGTGTGTGTGTGTGTGTGTCTGTGTCTGTGTCTGTGTGTGTGTGCGAGGTGTGAGAGAGACTGCATGACGTGTATATGCCTGTCTGCACCTGTGTGTGTGTGTGTGTGTGTGTGTACGCGTGCACCTGTGTGTGTGTGTCTATGTGCGCACCAGTGCAGGTCATACTCCTGCATCGTTGTACTTCAGCTCCCGTTAGTTAGAAGCATGCTGGAGTGTTTCCGTTGTTTCCACCCACCAAACCCACTGAGTGTCAGGCAGCCCAGCTGTTTGATGGACCCCGCCCTCATGGCATCACCCCGTGAGGGAGACAAGAGTGCTCCTTCCCCAGCTGTGTCAGGCCAGTGGCGGGTGGTGTGTTGTCAGAGCTGATGTGAATCCAAATGTTCGTTCCTCTGGTGTTGGTGTGAGGAAGACATCACAACCTATGGACGTTGTTGTGGGAGCCCTGGTGATGATGAGACGATTAAAGTGTGCATTGTTGTTGCTGTGACGGGAGACCAATCTCTGCACTAGATGTCATTATGGCGTAATAATAATAATCATTAGAGTGGTAATGATAATAATAGTAAGCTGTTTTGCGTGTTCAGCTGATATGATATATGAGTGGAGAGGCAATGTTTAAATGGGCTCAGGCAGGTGCTTGCGGCTTGGACAACAATATGAGAGAGCAGCAAAGTGAAATAATAATAATAATAATATAAATTATTAATAAAAGTAGTTATAATAAAATAAAAATATATATAAAATTATCCTAATATGATTTAGACAACTATATAACCACTACCACGACTCAAGCGGTGCACTTAGAGGTTTGTGTACGTTCACTCTTCCATGCTACTCTCTTTTAAGCTAACAAACAACCGCCTTAGTTTGCAGTGAACTAAGCTAGATAAGCAGGTTTACTATGGCCATCTGTTGCTCATGAGTCACGGCCGTATCCCACTCTCTTTGCTGCCTTCAAGTGTCGATATCTATTCTGTCTCCGGGCTCAAGCGGACTTAGAGGAGGTGTCCCCTAGGAAGGAAGGAAAACAAAGCTGGCTTCTAATGAACCACGCGGCGCTGTCGTCAGGGCAACAGCTGTCCACACTTATTAACAACAAAGCCTCTCAATTTGTTCTGGTTTGGAAAAAAAAGTAATTGTCTGTTGGAGGTTGAGATGTTGTGCTCCTCTCCGTCGTGACCTCACCTCTCATTTTGCTTTTTATTTAGCTATCTAGTCGTTTTAGCAGACGCCTTTATCTTCCGATGCATTTCATTGAGGAGGTGACAGACGGAATGTTAGGCATCTTGCTAATGCTCTTTCTCCTTCCCCCCTCCTCTTCCTCCTCTCCCTTTTTTTATTTTCGTTCTCCTCTCTCTCCTTCCTCATCTTTCTCCTTCCCCACCTCCTCCTCTTCTCCCTCCCTCCTCCTCCTCCTCTTCTCCCTCCCTCCTCCTCCTCCTCTCCTCTTATCCTCCCTCCTCCTTCCTCCTCCGTCCTCTCCCTTCTTCCTCCTCTCCCTCCTCCTCTCCTTCCTCCTCTCCCTTCTCCTCTCCCTCCTCCTCCTCCTCTCCCTCTCCTTCCTCCTCTCCTTCCTCCTCTCCCTTCTCCTCTCCCTCCTCCTCCTCCTCTCCCTCTCCTTCCTCCTCTCCTCCTCCTCTCCTTCCTCCTCTCCCTTCTCCTCTCCCTCCTCCTCCTCCTCTCCCTCCTCCTATCCTTCCTCCTCTCCCTTCACCTCTCCCTCGCCCTCCTCCTCCTCCTCTTCCTCCTCCTCCTCCTTACCCCCCCCCCCCCTCCTCCAGCCGACCTCCTGACGGCGCCCCCGGACCTGACCTCGGCGGCGGCGCTGTACCGCGGCCCCGTCTACGCCCTGCACGACGTGGCCGACAAGATCCCCATGACCAACTCGCCGCTGCTGGACCCGCTGCCCAACCTCAAGATCAAGGTGTACAAACTCGTCGGGCCTGGTGACCCCCCAGGACGAGCTGGGCCTGGCCGGGGACTTTGCCTCCAAGCTCTCCCCCAAGCTGTCCCACTGCCTGCTGGACAGCAGCGGCGAGGGCACCATGGGCCGCCGGGGCCCCCGCCACCCAGACGCTGCTGCGGAGCCGGGACCCCTCCTGCACCGCCGTGGGCTCCTTCAACTCCCAGGGGGGGCACCTCATCGTGCCCAACTCAGGTGGGTGGGTGGAGTGGGGTGGGGTGGGGTGGAGCGGGTTTGAGTGGGACGGGTGGAGGCGTTGAATGTGGTCGGTGAAGAGGTCGGGTGGGGTAGGTGGAGGCGGTTCGGCTGCAGAAATGGTTGGTTTTTCTAGGATAACATTGATGAAATCCATGCAGAGTTTGCATATGTATAATCAATCCAGTAGCGAAAAGTGTCAGCGTGGTGAGTGCATATGCAGGCTGTATAAACTAAATAAATTACACATTCTCAAATATTATCATAACCCATCCGGACCATTGTAATTCTATCTGACTGTTGGCAGATTCGGTTACGTCTTACTGTCATCACTCGGCGATCTGTTCGCTACGTTCAGTTGAATCAACATACATGTGGTATTAATGTAGAGGGGGCATTAGCGTGCACGTTGTATTGCCTTACACATTGTTTTAATATACATACATACAGAGGTCTCAGGAAACACAACTCAACTCTGCGGGCCAAAATGATTGCGCAGATGCATGAAAAGCATTTGAATTCATAGGACTATGTAAAACCTTACGTAGTAAATCAAAGCATGGCTTACCCACACGCCCCAACACACACGCATATACATACACCAACACACACGTACACACACATATACACACACAGTCACACACACACACCAACAAACACTCAGACACACACACGCAGCCGGGCTGATGGATGTCCATGTGTGTGGGAACTCGCATTAGAGAAACAGAGCAGGAGAAGCCCTGGTTTAATGTTTCAGGAGTGGCTTTGTGCTAGCAACGCTGTCCTCACTTCAAACAAGCGCAAGACATTTTTTGTGAAACCTGCCACAGACGCGTGCTGACAGGCGTAGCAGAACTCGCTGCGACAGTGAAAAAGAGAGGCGCAAATGCTCAAGTTTCTTAAGTTTTTCATTTTCTTTTTTTCCCGTGGATTCCTGTAAAACATCTTAACCGGTGGTAGTGCTTAGCCGGCTTATCGCGTTACATAGCGGGAGTGTGGAGAGGGGGGGGGCCCCGAGTATATTTGCCATCTGATCTGTGTGTGTGTGTGTGTGTGTGTGTGTGTGTGTGTGTCTGTGTGTCTGTGTGTCTGTGCTTGTGTAGGTAATGACTTTTTTTTGCCACTGACTGTCTGGGTGGTTTGGTATTTTACATCATCCCCCCAAATGCGTTTCCGCCGAATCTCTTTGAAGTCGGGGTTTGAAAGCGGGTGGCGTAGAGTTAGTAATCCCCGCAGTGGACTTTTGATTACTTTGCTAGCTAGATAGCTAGTGCTCGCAGTAGCGCCGTAGTCCTGTCTGTCAACCTTTAGAAAAGTTCAGCGGAAGGACATGGGGAAATCAATGAGCCATCTGAGAACCGCCGGCAGACAGACAGACAGACGGACGGGACGGGACAGACTTTTCATAAGAGAGAGAAGTAGACTGACATGAACAAAAAGGGAGACGGAGAAAGAGAGCGCGAGAGAGAGAGAGGAAAGAAGAAAACGAGAGTGCACAGGCCACCATATTAAGTTTGTGATGGAAAAATGTTAATCATACTCAAGGATTATTGATTTTGGACATGAAATGCCACATGCCATATGACAAGACATCAATGTAGATATATATTTATATGGGAATGAGGGAACCACAATTATTTTACTTGTCAATAGAAAGGCTGCAGTCCTGTTTGGCCTATTATATGCCTAGAAGCACTATGAATGTTGAAAAATATATGGGAATTTATGAAATTCATAATAAATTAACAAATAGTATTTGAGTTTTTTGTCACTCTACATAATATGCTATGAATATTATGAAAACCCATCACACCCTTCATTAAAAAGATTGTCAGGGCAAATACATTAAACAATCATTCCACGAGCACACACTTACTATGCAGGCTTTGCATGGATCAGAATGGTATTGGTATTGGTATTCTACATACAGAATATTTTAGGTTTATTATACTGATGTGGGGTGTGAATGGTTGGAAAAAAGCGTTTGTTAAATTCCCTAAATGTAAATGTACTGATGTATATGTTTGTTTTCTTTGTGCGTGTTTGTGCGTGCCTGTGTGTGTGTGTTCGTATGTGTGTGTGTGTGTTTGTGTGTGTGTGTGTTTGCCTGTGTGTGTGTGTGTATGTGTGTGTGTGTGTGTGTGTTTGACTGTGTATGTGTGTGTGTGTGTGTGTTTGTGTGTGTGTGTTTGCCTGTGTATATGTGTGTGTGTGTGTGTGTGTGTGTGTGTGTGTGTGTGTGTGTGTGTGTGTGTGTGTGTGTGTGTGTGTGTGTGTGTGTGTGTGTGTGTGTGTGCAGGGGTGAGCCTCCTGGTCCCGGCCGGGGCGGTGCCCCAGGGCAGGGTGTATGAGATGTACGTGACGGTCCAGAGAAAGGACAGCATGAGGTAGGCTTCAGGAACACACACTCCATGGCTCCTCTGTCTGTGTGCTTTCTGTCCAACGCTTTTTATATCTTTGTGTCGGTGTATGTGTTTGCCATTTGTGTGTGTGTGTGTGTGTGTGTGTTTTTGTCTTTATATGTGCGTGTCCATATTACAGATTTTGTGTGTGTGTGTGTGTGTGTGAGAGTGTTCATATGTTTGTCCATATGTGTTTGTTTGTTACTGGGTCTAGGTGTGTGCGTGTATATAAATGTGTGTGAATATGCATCAACGTATGTGGTACTTTGACATATTGAACTCTCAAACACATAACTCTCTGATTCTATCTCTTTCACTTCTCTCTCTCTCTCTCTCTCTCTCCCTCTCTCTCTCTCTCTCTCTCTCTCTCTCTCTCTCTCTATCTATCTCTCTCTCTCTCTCTTTCTCTCTCTCTCTCTATCTCTCTATCTCTCTCTCTCTCCCTCTCTCTCTCTCTCTCTCTCCCTCTCTCTCTCTCTCTCTCTCTCTCTCTCTGTCTCTCTCTCTCTCTCTCTACCAGGCCCATGGTAGACGATGGGCAGACTGTGCTGAGTCCGGTGGTAAGCTGCGGACCCCTGGGGGCGTTGCTCACCCGGCCCGTCGTCATAACGATGCACCACTGCGCAGTGTGCGACGGCCAGCAGGATTGGCTCATCCAACTAAAGGGCCAATCACAGCAGAGCCAATGGGAGGTGAGCTACGGATGGCCCCAACTTCACCATAGATCAATACAAACCAGTAAAAAATAACTACAATTCATGAATGACACATGGAGACACATTTGCCACCTACTCAACCAGTATGGTACTCAACAGGAACATTTAATTTTTTTATTATTTAAACATTTTCTAACCATTTCAAATAACTCTTGCAATGTCTCTGCTGCTTTCGACAACACCTTTTAGTTGTATATGCATGCTTGTGTGCTTTGTTTGTATGAGTGAATGTTTGTGTGGGTGTTTGTGTTCGTTCTTCTGCCCTCCTTTGCGGCTTTGACGCTGTTTGACACGTCGACAGCAATCAATCCAAAGTTTCACAGTACATCATCATAACGACCCCCCCCCCTCTCCACTCCGAAGAAACCCTCAAACAAAAGCTGAAACGCCATCTGACTTTTCTCTGGTTTCCAGTTCATTCGTCAAAAAGTACCTTCTAGAATCTTTCCGTGAGAGTCCCTTGTGATTTATGGTCAAAGCCAATCCCCCCTAGACGATCTCGAGCTATCAGAGTTCTGCTAAATCCATCCATCATGTCCTCTGCGACAGCCGCTATGAAATTCCTGCTGCTTAGCAACGACTTCCTATAAATGTATAACACACGCACTAAGCGTCACCTCATCGAGGACCTTTCAGCTCCTGCTCATTCCGTTATAAAGGGTACGTCGTATGGAAATAGTTCTCAGAACAGGGGGAGGAACGAGTGAAGCGTTCCTCCCTTGGGAGGAACGCTTTGCCATCTTGATAGCCTTCAGGGTCAAACCCTTTGGTTTTGAAAGGCGTTCTAGGAGTTTTGAATGTCCAAGGAATTCCAACAAAACTTTGGCATCTTGGGAGACTTCAGTGACAAACCCCCACCCTGAACACTCCCAAGATGACAATGTTTCCTTGGAATTCTGTGGACATTCCCAGCTGCTAGGAACTGGAACTGTCTATGTAGTGTTCATCTACTCAAAGGCTTTGATGTATCTCTGATTTCTTCTATGGTTGCGCCCTTATGCGGCAGAACGGAGAAAGTCCGGAATAAACACGATTTTCTATCCTTTTTTCTTCTAATTGTTCTTCTTCTTTGTTGCTTTGTGCGATCCATACCTTGAAGAAAGGGCCTCGCTTTTGTCGTTGACAGGGAAATCTTTAAACCAAATGTTTCCAGGAATAATTTTGATGTTCTTATAGGATTTCTCCACGATGGGTATCTTTTAATATGTCTCCCAGGCACTATAAAAAGCCTTCGATAAGAAAAAATATTTGCTTATTATGAACCTTTCGATATTGCACACAATGCCAGACTGAGTGACTTTGATGAATAGCTTTGAAATGGCCAATAAAGCTCAGCGGGAGTGTTTGCGTTTTAACAGAGAAATAAGTATCGATTAGATCTTTGGCCTGTCGGAGGCCCATGAACGGTAATAATGGGAGCTGGCAAGTTTCTGGCTGCGGCTTCACACCGAGACAGACCATTAACAAACACATGCGTGTGTGTGTGTGTGTGTGTGTGTGTGTGTGTGTGTGTGTGTGTGTGTGTGTGTGTGTGTGTGTGTGTGAATGTGTGTTGGTGTATGTGTGTATGTGTGTGTGTGTGTGTGTGGGCTGCTGTGAAATATTGCTTTTGATGACACGTCGGATCTAAGTGCGTATTCATCATGGAAGAGAGTGAGTATTCCCGGCGCTCATTAAAAGAAGATTTCTTCATCGTATTATCACCTTGGATCAATTGGTGGTCCATTACTTAAACACAGATGGAGTTGGAAAGGGCTGTGTGTGTGTGTGTCCATGTGTGTGTGTGTGCGCCTGTGTGTCTGTGTGTGTGTGTGTGTGTGTATGTGTGTGTGCTTGTGTGTGTGTGTGTGTGCATGTGTGTGTGTGTGTGTGTGTGTGCCCTTGTGTGTGTGCGCCTGTGTGTGTGTGTTCGTGTGTGTGTGCGTTAGCAGATAATGATTAGGAGGTTTGTGGTGCTTTGTGCAGCTAGTTAAGCCGTGATTCATCTCACAGAAGTCGGGAACCATGGCCACGGATAAAAGCTGCTGGCCACGTCGAAGCGTGCATTCCGTGCACTGCGGTCGACCCTCCGTGCACACCCAGCCAGCCAGTGGTCATTTACCACTCGGCTGTAATTATCACCCCAATAACTAGTTTCTAGCGCGCTCCCCCTGCAACAGTTAAACAGTCTAATGGCCGGCCGTAACGCCACCGTAAAGCGGCCTTAATCACAATAAAGCACTGTAATTCCTCCATTGTCTCTCATCATAATAAGCTGAATTTATGCCTTTGTTAATGCAGCGGCCTGTAGAGCTAGAGAGAGAGAGAGAGAGAGGGGGGGGGGAGAGAGAGAGAGACTGAGACAGAGAGTGAGACAGAGAGTGAGAGAGAGAGAGAGAGAGAGAGAGAGAGAAAGAGAGAGAGAGAAGGAGAGAGAGAGAGAGGGGGGGAGAGAGAGAGAGAGACTGAGACAGAGAGTGAGACAGAGAGTGAGAGAGAGAGAGAGAGAGAGAGAGAAAGAGAGAGAGAGAAGGAGAGAGAGAGAGAGAGAGACACACACAAATTAAAGCAACCAATAAAACCTTTTCACAGAGGTATCATCGTGGACAAACACAGGCGTCGCTCATAACACTAATTATGGGTCTGCTCCTTTTATGTAGCAGACCTGTAATTAGCGTGACGAGCGACACCTGTGTTTGTTCTACGACGATGCCCCTGTGAAGAATAGGTCTATTAAGAGAAAGAGTTGCGGTACAAAGAAAAAGGTAACTTGAGGTATGACGAAAGAGAGGAATAAAAGACACTGAGGTTTATGAGGAGGGAGAAGGACCGAGCGGGAGAGAGAGACAGCTGGACAAGACGAGAGAAATGTGGGGAGCATGACGGAGTGATAATGATCACTAGGTGTGATGTCCTATCAGAATTCATTTAACGACCGTAGCTGTTCTGAGCCGTGAACCATAACAACAACAACATAGCTAGATATTGCTAATACCCATGGATTCCAAGATAAAGCATTGAGCTCGCCCGCACATATTTTCCTAAGCATAAGAGGAGGATTCTCCTGTGTTAACATGAGCAGGTGTTAGCATAAGCAGATTGATAAAGACTTAGACTTGAATAGATAAAAGTAAAGCAAGTGGTGTTTAAGATTATGTACGGTGATTGTGTTTATTACAGGGTGCCAGGTCAAGATACTAAAATAAACATAAAAGGAGGAATTACTCTTTATGCTGCTATCCTTTTTTTCTCCCAGTCTTTGTTTTGTTGAGTTTGATCATAAAATGGGATAAGAGATTGCGGTTTTATGTTGTGGGTTATTATGTATACGATAAACAAAATTACCTTCAGTTTCAAGGACAATCTACCCGGCAATGAGTTCCAAAATAGCAGCTTGCTCGTTCGCCAGAAAGACTGGTTAAATTATGCACCACCACAGAAGAAGAGACGGCAGTCCAATGTTCATTATTCTCTTTCTTATCCTTCTCTCTCTCTTCCTTTCTTTTGGTGGCCGTGATTAATGTACTCCTGCTTTAACTCTCCTAAACCAAAATTGGACCTACACAGAGTCCACTTTGCATTTATTTTTGCCTTCTTATCCACTGACTTTTTGCCCTTCCTAATGTCACCTTATTGGTTTTCCTGCCCTTTCCCAGCACTAACACCTCCATTTGGTTTCGTCCCCCTCCCTCTCTTTCATGTTAAAGGGGACATATCAAACCACCAGGTGTGAGTGTGATTAGCCATTACAAGCTGTTTTCAAAATGTGCAGCATTGTGACATCACAGGTGGGCGTGTCCACCTAGCTGTATGACGGATAGATGAGTAACGTTTGCTACGGTCCACTGGGTAGGCGGGTAGACTGATCTATCCAGCACACATCACAGGTGGACACGCCCACCTGTGATGTCACAATGCTGCACATTTTCAAACCTGCTTGTAATGGCTAATCACACTCACACCTGGCGGTATGATATGTCCCCTTTAAGGACGTGGTGGTGGTCGGCGAGGAGAACTTCACCACGCCGTGCTACGTCCAGATGGACGACGAGGCCTGCCACATCCTGACGGAGACGCTGGGCACCTACTGCCTGGTGGGCCAGCCCCTCAGCGCCTCCACCACCAAGCGCCTCAAGCTGGCCATCTTCGGCCCCGTCACCTGCTCCGCCATGGAGTACCACATCAGGGTGTACTGCCTGGACGACACGCAGGACTCCCTCAAGGTGCGGCGGGGCTGGGCTGGGTGTGGGTGTGGGTGTGTTTTTAGTGTGTGTTTGTGTGTGTGTGGGTGTGTGTGTGTGTGTGCGCATCTGTGTGTGTGTGTGTGTGTGTGTCCCTGCGTATGTGTATGCATGTATCTGCGCGCGTGTGTGTGTGTGTGTGTGTGTGTTTGCATGTATGTGTGTGTGTGTGTGTGTGTGTGTGTGTGTTTGTGGGTGTGCGTACATGGACATATGTGTTTGGTTGCAGGTGTGCATGGATGCATGTATGTGCTTTGGTATCGATGCATGGATGTGAGTGCTCAGCGCTTTTGCTGAGTGTGTGTTCATCAGCGCAAGCATTTCTGTGGGTTAAGGGGTCCGTGAGGGGGCGCAGAGATTTGTCTGTTTGGCTTAGATGCATATATTTGCTTGCCAATAGATACATGGATGAGTGGGCTTTGGTGTGTGTGTGTGTTGGTTTGTGTCTATGTGGGTTTGTGTGTTTGTCCGCACAAGCATTTCTGTGGGTTAAGGGGTTTGGTTTTAATGAACTCTTTAGCCGGTGTGAGCGGTCTTACTTCATCCATTCATTCATTACCAGGAATGGATTCTCAACACAGAGAGACACTCCAGACAAGGAATGTTCATTAATTAGCGAACGCTGTCTTCAGCAGGGGCGTGTAGGACTTAATGAAGGAATGGTTAGCGGTGGTGCTGGTACTAGCATTAGCGTTGGCGTGTAGGCGTAGCCGGCAGCTGACTGGTGGGAGGCAAAAGAGAAGCAACCTTTTGTGTTGGAAGGAGCCTGCATCCATTTGAATATCATCTCCATGCATTTAGCCTGGAGTTTTAGATAAACGTGTCTGCTGAAACTACAGCTACATATTTCCCCTTGTGTGTGTGTGTGTGTGTGTGTGTGTGTGTGTGTGTGTGTGTGTGAGAGGGTGTGTCCTATTCTTTACTTTATCCCTGCGTTGGTTTAGGCTGTTACACTCATGCATGGAAGAGAGACATGGGAAGATAATGAGTATGGGCCAGGATTACTTGTGGGTTGGCCATGGGTATTAGGTTTGTAAAGGGGGAATTATACATGATAGTCATTCAGCTAAATGGGAAAAGGTCTCTGAAAGGTCTCAGATTATCTTTCTTCATAAAGCCTGCTCAGAATGCTTTATATGTACCACACGCAACTTGGATGCAAACTTTACGTTTAAGACATTATTTCATTCACAGTAAATCGTGTATAATACCATAAAAAGTCTAAATGCATGGATTTATGCATGTGTGTGTTTGTGTGTTTGTGAGTGTGTGTGTGTGTGCGTTTGTGTGCATGTGTGTACGCAATAAAATATTGTTATACACAGAATGCATTACATTTACTACGCTAAACTTGCAGATTTTGTCCAGAAATTATTTTATTGACTTTTATTATTATATTCTATTAAAAAAAATTAATAATGAAAGCATAAATACATGAATTTGTGCATAACTTTTTGTTTGTGTGTGTGTGTGTGTGTTTGTGTGTGTCTCTGCATGTGTGTTTGCGTGTGTGTGTGTGTGTGTGTGTGTGTGTGTGTGTGTGTGTGTGTGTGTGTGTGTGTCGTTGTGCCCATAGGAGGTCCTGCAGATGGAGAAGCAGATGGGGGGGAAACTCCTTGACGAACCAAAGACCCTGAACTTTAAAGACAGCACCCACAACCTGAGGCTGTCAATCCACGATATCCCCCACACCATGTGGAAGAGCAAGCTGCTGGCCAAGTACCAGGTAAACTGCCCCCTGGAGGCCTTCGTGGGAAGGGGCTAGTGGAGAAAAATATCATTAAGCACCATTAATTTAAAAACACACCAAGCGTACTCAATTCTCTAATGTCCCAGGGCTAAAATCCAGGCCAAGTACATCAGCTCCAACGGCTCTTAATCACACGTAGAGATTTGTCTGCCTCTCAAAAATCGTATTTCCAAGGGCTAGGTACCCCTTCCCCTTAGCCCTACCTGTCAATGAAACGACTATTGGGACAGCCCTACCCCTATGCGAGGGTTAGGGCTTAGGGATAGGGTTTAGGGGTGAATTGGGATTGGGCCTAGGTCGCACAGGGGCCAACGTTTCAGTCGTATTCTAACGCTTGCTTTTGTATTCCTTTAATTATTGTGGCATTTCCTTTCGTTCTGGCATTTCCCTGCCATTGCTACTCGCTCAATTTGCAAACTACGACAAACTCGAAACCTTCAACAAAACCTCCCCTGCATCGAAGGGAACCACAGCCTTTCCTTAAAAACAACAAGGACCATATCCCATTCTTTCTCCCAGATCATGACTGACCTCTGACCTCTGCCCTTCTCCTCTGCCCCCCCGACCCCCTGTCACCCTACAGGAGCTGTCCTTCCAGCAGGTGTGGGCGGGGTCCCACAGGAACCTCCACTGCAGCTTCGCCCTGGAGCGCTTCTCCCCCGCCACCGCCTGCCTGGCCTGTAAGCTGTGTGTGCGGCAGGTGGAGGGGGAGGGCCAGATCTTCCAGCTGGAAACCACCCTCGCTGAGGTACAGCTTTCCGCCGTTTACTACGCTCCGTGGTGGGTGGCTGGGGTCGAACGGGCTCCATCGCTCCCTAGTTCCCTAGTCGCTATCCACTGAGCACTAGTTAGTAGACTAGGTGTGGTTGGTTTTTGCGACGGCGTGGCTTGCTCCACTAATTTGTCGTCACTCGGTCCCTCCCTTCCCTAGTCACTATAGAGTGAGCACTAGTTTGTACACCATGTGTTGTTGGTCATGTGACTGCGTGGCATGTAACACTAACTTGTGGTGTGAGTCGCGATATTTGTTAGATAAATAGAGTAAAAAAGGAAAACGTTGGGTAAATATTAGCAAGTCTTCTCAGAGTGAATAATTGAAGAATTGTTGGAAACAATTTTACATAATGGAGTACGTGTTGAGAGAAATACACGCGGGGCCATCGGGGATGTGAGGCTTATTGGCTTCTTCTGCTGAGGATTGGTTATGATTTATTAATATTTATATTAGCTTTAATGACCGCTACCTGGCCTTGGGGTTCTTGGTTCCACGGCAAACCACCGTCTTTTCCCTGAATCCAGATGTAAGAGCGCTTCCACCGAAGAACCAACACTTGGCAACCAAAACATGACTCTGTCTGCCTCATTAAAGTTAAAATATGACGAAAACACTCAATTGTTTGGCTTTCACGCCGACGCACCGAAACCCTTGTTTCCTCGGTCCACTTCCTCTGTTGACACGCCTTCAGGGTTGAAACTGCATCTATGTGTGATTGTGTGTGTTCATCTCTTTCTCTCTCTTTTGTTCTATCTGACTCTCTTGCCTTCTCTGTCTCTCTCTCTCTCTGTCTCTCTCCCTCTCTCTCTCTCTCTCTGTCTCTGTCTCTCTTTCTCTGTCTTTGTCCCTCTTTCCATCTCTCTCTCTCTCTCTCTCTCTCTCTCTGTGTCTCTCTCTCTCTCTCTCTCTCTCTGTGTCTCTCTCTATCTGTCTCTCTTTCCATCTCTCTCTCTCTCTCTCTCTCTCTCTCTGTCTCTCTCTATCTGTCTATCTCTCTCTCTCTCTCTCTCTCTCTCTCTCTCTCTGTGTCTCTCTCTCTCTCTGTGTCTCTCTGTATCTGTCTCTCTTTCCATCTCTCTCTCTCTCTGTGTCTCTCTCTCTCTCTCTCTCTCTCTCTCTCTCTCTCTCTCTCTCTCTCTCTCTCTGTCTCTCTCCCTGACAGGACACACAGAACATCGACACGTCTTTGCTGGACCCGGCCAGTAACATCACCACGCTGGTGGGGCCCAACGCCTTCCGCATCCCCGTGTCGGTGCGCCAGAAGCTGTGCGGCAGCCTGGACGCCCCCCAGACCCGCGGCAACGACTGGAGAATGCTGGCCCACAAGCTCAGCCTGGACCGGTGAGTGGCTGTGTGTGTGTGTGTGTGTGGGAAGGTGGTGGTGGTGGCTGTGTGGGGGGGAGGTGGTGGTGGTGGTGGTGGTGGTGGCTGTGGTGGAGGGGAGGTGGTGGTGGTGGCTGTGCTTGCTGGCTGCTTGGGAGTCGGCTTGTGTGTGTGTGTGTGTGTGTGTGTGTATGTGTTTATTGGTGTAAGTATTCAAGTTTATTTGGGTTTTAGTTTAAATGTTTGTGTGTGTGTGGTTGTGTGTGTGTGTATGTGTGTGTGTGTGTGTGTGTGTGTATGTGTGTGTGTGTGTGAGTACAGACATGGGCCGTGTGTCCCAGAGTAATCCATAATCCCAAATTTAATGTTTTCTTTCATAATGCTTCAGTGCGCACACAAAGTATAAATCACCACGGTAACGGATGGAACAAGCTCCCTATATTACCTGCCACCCTTGGTGCACATTTAGGCTCATTTATAACGCATACAATCACAAAGACACACACACACACACACACACACACACACCATAAAGGGAGACAGACAAGGGACGAGCTTAAAGGGACAGGCAAATTGTGCATGTATACACACGCACACACACTCACACACATGCAAGTACACATTACATTTCCTCTACATTTTATTATGATTTGATGTTTATCTCAGAGGACCTACAATAGCTTAAAGGAAAACGATACCACAGATGACTTGAATTTAGAATATGCTTGTTATCAAATAGATCTTAAAACCTCCACTCACTAACCCCTCCCCTTACTAA
The DNA here is from genome assembly GCF_949987615.1 of Pollachius pollachius. Classification (NCBI taxonomy): domain Eukaryota; kingdom Metazoa; phylum Chordata; class Actinopteri; order Gadiformes; family Gadidae; genus Pollachius; species Pollachius pollachius. The sequence continues at coordinate 11,002,088 of NC_136937.1, read as the reverse complement.
CCCCTCCCCTCACTAACTCCTCCCTCTCACTTACCCCTCCCCTCACTAACTCCTCCCTCTCACTTACCCCTCCCCTAACTAACTCCTCCCTCTCACTTACCCCTCCCCTCACTAACTCCTCCCTCTCACTAACCCATCCCCTCACTAACTCCTCCCTCTCACTTACCCCTCCCCTAACTAACTCCTCCCTCTCACTTACCCCTCCCCTCACTAACTCCTCCCTCTCACTTACCCCTCCCCTAAGTAACCCCTCCCTCTCACTAACCCATCCCCTAACTAACTCCTCCCTCTCACTAACCCCTCCCCTAACTAACTCCTCCCTCTCACTAACCCCTCCCCTCACTAACTCCTCCCTCTCACTAACCCCTCCCCTCACTAACTCCTCCCTCTCACTTACCCCTCCCATAACTAACCCCTCCCTCTCACTAACTCCTCCCTCTCACTAACCCCTCCCCTCACTAACTCCTCCCTCTCACTTACCCCTCCCCTCACTAACTCCTCCCTCTCACTTACCCCTCCCCTAACTAACTCCTCCCTCTCACTTACCCCTCCCCTAACTAACCCCTCCCTCTCACTAACCCCTCCCATAACTAACTCCTCCCTCTCACTTACCCCTCCCCTAACTAACTCCTCCCTCTCACTAACTCCTCCCCCTCACTAACTCCTCCCTCTCACTAACTCCTCCCTCTCACTAACCCCTCCCCTAACTCACTCCTCCCTCTCACTTACCTCTCCCCTAACTAACTCCTCCCTCTCACTAACTCCTCCCTCTCACTAACTCCTCCCTCTCACTAACCCCTCCCCCTCACTAACCCCTCCCTCTCACTAACTCCTCCCTCTCACTAACCCCTCCCCCTCACTAACCCCTCCCTCTCACTTACCCCTCCCCTAACTAACCCCTCCCTCTCACTTACCCCTCCCCTCACTTACCCCTCCCCCTCACTAACTCCTCCCCCTCACTAACTCCTCCCCTTTCTCCTCACCCAGGTATTTAAACTACTTTGCCACCAAGGCCAGTCCTACGGGAGTGATCTTGGACTTGTGGGAAGCCCAGCATTTCCCCGACGGGAACCTCCACCGCCTGGCCCAGGTCCTCGAGGAGATGGGGCGCCATGACAGCCTGTTCCCCATGGCAACCGACCACTGACACCACCACCTACAGCTCCTCCACCACGCAACTCCGAGGGAATATGGCATTCAACAGGCTATGACAGGGCAATGAGACGACCCAAGAGAAATGATACAAATTTTTGCCCCCAATACACAACACTACCCACACATGCATACATACATACTTGTGCACACAAAGACATAGACACACACACACACAAACACACACAAACACACGCAAGATGGAATACTCGAACACTGTAAGAACGCTAGCTTGGCTTATTCAGCAGTGGCCCGGTGTAAGCAACTAAAAGGGTCTCAAAACTTGAAGTGTAAACAGAAATGTCTGTCGCTCCAATCTTTCTCACTCTCTCTCTCTCTCTCTCGCTCTCTCTCTCTCTGTCTTTCACACTCTTTCTCCTACTCGATTTTTCCATCTCAGTCTTACTCTGTATGCCGCTTTTTGTTTTTAATGCTACCACTTCATATTCCGTGCTTCTGGAAACAGCCGTGAGGGTGTTTGGATTGACTTGGCCATCTAGATATTTGGATACTGACAAACCACGTCGGACAACAACTCCAGCGGTGGAGAATGCGAGCTGGAGTCGATGAATGGCAGGGAAAGCTTTCATTAGCTTTGATAAAAAGGGACGCCGTTTATTCCTCTCCTCCTCTGGTGAACTATCGGCATCGTCAGTGATAAACACATTCTGTGATAACATAGTATTTAATGCCACATTTATTTATGCGTGAATATATTACTTTTTTCGTTGTAGTTTTTATGTGTCCTTCGAATCAATGTTGGTGTTTTTTCTGCTGCCGTCGCATTTGGGTTATGATGTAGCGGCCCCTGGTGGATTTCTGAGGTACTGACACGTTTTTGTCAGTCAAACAAACGCAAAGAGACTACATGTACATAAGTCGGGTGTTGAAACTGTAATCATATTACAGTACTATGTTTTGAATTAAGTGTCAATGCTTTCAATAGTTATTTTATTACTGTTGATTTATAATTATGTTTGTTTTCCTTTTATTTTATGAAAGATTTGATCTATTTTATTTTTGGATCGGACCAGTCCATTGCCACATGTAAACAGTGAGACAGACTCTATGTTGAACTAAATTAAATCATGACTTATTTGCTGTGATTTCTGCCCCATTTCTGGATATCAACCACACGATAAAAAAAAAACAAAGGGGAGAGGCAGATATGAAAGCATACGATTGATTTGTCAATATTATAATATTTTTGTAGCAACAATGCAACTAAAAACAGAAGATTGCCTTTTACCAAATAACTGATTTACACAATATGGGGTTTATTTGATACCTCGGTCAAGTCATTTATGTGTTTTTTTACGGCCAGAAATGTAGGATATTTGGAGAGGGAATGTATAATAAGTTAATCAAAGACATAGCTCGGAGACAGAGGGAATAGGGCCGTACAGCTCAATAATTGTTTTGTATTCATGACTGTTTCTTGACCATCTATTTCGCAAAGCCGTCTATGCAAATGTTGGATCCTTTCACAAAAATCTTTCTCGTACATTTTCAAGTGGTCGTCTTTCGCATCCCATAGTTGTTTTTTTTTAAAGCTTTACAATTTCTGTTATAAAAATTATTATTGCTTTTATTATTATTATTATTATTATTATTATTATTATTATTATTATGTATAGTGTGATCATTCTGTTACTGGCAATTGCTTGCATTTCATCTGTCAAGTTATTGTACAAAGTGTAAGAAAGAATTTTTAAGACTAATAATAAATTATATTTATATGCAACACTGAATCTCAAAAGGTCGCTGTTTGTGTCTTTCTTGTGTCTTACTCTTTTCTTTTGCGATAACTTTAAACTTGAATAGTCCCTTTCCAACACACACAAATACCAATACAAGTAAACAAGCCTTTAACCAACACAAGACAAAAGGAAATAACACAAACTTAAAGGTGTACTTCTAAAGACGACAATTATTTGGGGGAAAGTTAAGGGAAGGGATGATAAGGGAAAGTTATCTTTATCCACTCGTAGACGTACAGTACAGTGTATGTGGGCGTTAATGTTCCTAAGATAAAAAGAGGAAATATTTACTTCAGCTTTTGACACAAATTAACGTTGCTATGACAACAGTTGCCTGTGTGTATGTGTGTGTGTGTGTGTGTGTGTGTGTGTGTGTGTGTGTGTGTGTGTGTGTGTGTGTGTGTGTGTGTGTCTCTGGAGACGCCATGAGAGGCCCCTCTCCATGGGTACCGCAATGATGTCGTTTTGGAAACGATGTTGATATCGTGTGAATCGATTCGTAACGTCAATCATAACTTCTGAACAAACTGTTGCCGTTGTCTCGGTGGTGAAGCGCAGAGAGATGGTGAAATCGACTCTGGAGACCAGGATCAGAGAGAGGGATATACCCCTCTTGAAGAGTTATATTAAAGTGAATCGCTTCTGTTCAGTTTGCGGTGATCTTCGCCGCCTACTGGACACAGCGTGTATTGCACCTGTACCGAGGCAGCTGGAAGTTGTAGAGTGAGATTGAGTGAGATTGACACTGCAGAATTCAGTAATCAAAAGACATGATTAACATTTGTATCAAAGTGGATTAAAAAAGGCAAACAAATTATCAATAAATCTCATATTTTTTTATTATATACAATTGCGAGAAGGAAGAAGAAAGTATGAGGGAGGCTGTTGAGCATTACAAAGTAAGAGCGGTCTGTTTTTTTATCCGGTTTTGAGTCTTCATTTCACAAAAAAAAGTTTATTTTTTGTCATGACTGGTAATTGCATGATTCCTGAATAAACCAATGTGTGGGACCTAGAATGTTGTTATGATGAGATTTATTTGCGAAAAAATCAAACCTGCCAGTGATTAAGTGTTTACCTTCCTTGTCGTGTTTGTGTTCTCTCGCGTTTTTTCAGTCAAGTTGCACATCTTCTTGTTAATAATAATAACAATAATAATAATATTAATAATAATCATTTTAAGTTAACGGTATTTTACATAGAGGTCACTGAGCACTTCTTTGGAATAACAAAATGCTTTGGCTGACATGGCCGTCTGCTGTTTACATTGCGCGGTCTCTGTCTCATGCGCACAAGACAGACACAACCCCTTTGACGATGCCTATTACAGTACAAAAGACCAATTGTCAAGACAAATACTGTCATATGGCTTAAAGAGGCAGAGAATTGAGGAAGTGTATTCCCACCCCCTGCCCATAGGGGTCAGTAGCTTCATGCCTAAATCCCTTTACACAAAATGGACTTAATCGCGAAAAACTGGAATTGGGACTCGGTTGGGCAGGGATTCAACTGGATTGAACCGGACTGATCTCGACTGATTGTCCAAGGTTGATAGGAGATATGACTGGACTAGAATAGACTGAACTATAATTCATTGAATTTAACTGAATTTGAAGGCTAGACTGGACTAAATCTTGACTAGCCTGGACCAGACTAGATTCGGACAGGATAGACTATGCTAGCCTAGACCGAATTGTATTGAATTGAATTTAAATACATTTAATTTAATTTAATTTAATAAATATAATTAAATTAAATTAAATTAAATTAAATAACATTTATTTGCTGTGCTCTGAAGTGGACAAATACTGAACTGCACTATGGTGAACTGGACAGAACTGGACCAGACTGGGTTGGACTGTGAACTGGAGCGCCCTTAACTGGACTAGCGTATGGTGAACTGGACAGGACTAGACAGGACCGGAGCGGACGAAAAATTTAGCTTTCACAGAAAGCAGTGTTCACAACAGACCTCTCAGTCTGCAGATATCACCCTGAAAACTATAATACAACTACAATACCATGATCTCCCTCCTGTCCTCCATTCATATATCATGTCTCTCTTTTTACTACCCTTTCTTGATCAGGTCAGTGTGTGTGTGTGTGTGTGTGTGCGCGCGTGCGTGCGTGCGTGTGTGCGTGCGTGCGTGCGTGCGTGCGTGCGTGCGTGTGTGCGTGCGTGCGTGTGTGTGTGTGTGTGTGTGTGTGTTTGTCAGGGTGTGTACAGTCTCTTCAGGAGGATACGTTGGGGGGGGGGGGGTAGCCTCATCAGACCATCCTAATATTCACGTTTGCCTTTCACAATGAGTCAGTCTTGCCTCCGCTGGGCTGTCATTTAATACCAAATATGGTCGCGGCATTATGTTGTTCAAAAGGCTCCAGCCAATCAGAGTGATGCTCTTACTTTATCTACTCTTTGCTCAATCCGGTTTAAGGTAGAGCCAAAATAATTGAGAAATGCCTTTTTGTTGTTCGTACCGTTGGTTGCAACACTTTTCTCGGGCGCCGCCATTTTTTGTTTCGGGGCGAGGCCAGACCGATCAGCAGAGAGGAACAGGAAGTGAACGTGAGGGACGGCCTGGCGAGGCTACGGGGGGGGACCAGGTCACAACTTGATGTCCTGGGACTCCAGCATCTTGACCAGGGTCTTCTTCACCCGCAGGGCGGTCAGTCGGGAGGCCGGGTTGTGAGCCCAACACTCGCACATCAGCTTGCCCACCTGCCGTAAACACTGGAGCACAGAACGCACACACAGGCTGAGCCTCTACGGTCGGGCCACACTCCACTGCACCCCATACGGTCACCACGGCTGTGTTTGGGTGGTACTGCCTAGTGTCACGTGTTAAAACTAGCTCGATTATGGAAAAAATCATGATCACGATTATTTTGGTCAATATTGAAATCACGATTATTGAAAGAATCATTTTTTGAGTTTGAATTTCTCTCCCAAAAAATTTTTAATTATTTGTAACGGAAAAAGTATTTGCAAATGCAACTTTCTGAACTAACTGACATTTCCCCTTAAAAACGACACAAAATGTTAAAATAGAACATTTTCAAATCAAAAGTAATAAAAAAAATATGTACCCAGCTATTCTGCATTTTTATGCAACATTTAATGAATAAAACAAATATATATATATATATATTAAAAAAAACGTCAAACTTGATTATATTAGTTTTGAGATCGTTTGACCCCAAAATTGGAATCGCAAACAAAATGTGATTGATTGCACAGCCCTAGTTTACCTCGTCGCTGCTCCAGCGGTTGGCGAAGGAGGGTCTCTGTTTCTTGATGCAGACCACCTCCCTCATGTCCTCGTAGGACGGGTCCCCTGGCACCAGGTCGAAGTAGGGCAGCTGGTAGTCCTCCACGATGCCTGGGGGGGGACACACACACATCCCATGGTTACATAGGTTTACATTATATCAAATCAGATCAGATTACATCACATTAGATACAATTAGATATGATTACATTAAAAAAAATAAAATCGGATTATATTATATTATATCAGGTTATTCAATCAGGCATTATAAGATTAGATGACATTAGATTCGATTACATATGATAATGTTATATTAGACATGATTCAATTAGAACAAATTAGAGTGACTAGATCAGAATAGACATGATAAATGTATACTAGACATCATTACAGACAATTAGATTACATCCCCCCCAACACACACACACACACACACAAACACACACTACCCCCCCCCCCCCCTCAACACACACACACACACACACACACACACACACACACACACACACACACCTCCAGACGTGCAGCGGCGGGTCATCTCCCACAGGATGAGGCCCAGGCTGTACATGTCGGCCATCATGAAGGACTGAAAGTAGTTCCGGTTCAGGCTCTCGTCCAGCACCTCGGGGGGCATGTAGCGCTTGGTGCCCACCCGCAGGTTGGGGGGGATGTCCACCTCGTTGGTGTCGCTAAGAGATTGCGGGGCGGATAACACCTGGTCATTTGGTTTGCAGCCAACGTGATTTTCGAAGCTGAGGACGGTGAAAATATATACCGTCTTAACTGGAGAACGGTGACAAACGATGAACAAACAAGGTCTAGTCTGCATGCCAACTCGATGGAGTGCAGAGAAGCAATCAATGGAATGAAATAGGATTTGTATTTTGTACAAAATGTCGTAGCCACAGCAAGCAGACAAGAAGATGAGGTTTGTACATTTTTGCCCGATCCGATGCAATAAAGGGGGGGAGGGGGTTCATCGCATTGCCCTGAGACCTTCAATGACGGTTTCAATCCGCACTAATAGTTATCCCCCATTCCCCCCCTTGTCCATTCCATTTGGGGACATGTTTAATAAACATGTTTTATTTTGATTGTTCCATTAAATTTTATTAATTAATTAAGGGCGCCACCAGAGGGCGTCCCCAACACATTCGCCGCCCTAGGCGGTCGCCTAGGTCACCCTATGCCAATCGCCGGCCCTGACCCTATCCCCTGTGGTCCTCCTGGGCCGACACCTCTGTATTAAGCCTCTATTAACCCTAATCGACTGCAGTGGCACTCAGCCTCCCAGCCACAGACACAGCTCCACCTTGTGGTCCCATCTACCTGTTGAACTTGACCGCCAGGCCCAGGTCGGCGATGCAGCAGGAGCCGTTCTTCTTCACCAGGATGTTCTTGCTCTTCAGGTCGCGGTGGGCGATGGCGGGCTTGCCCTGCGTGCCGTAGATCTCCGTGTGCAAGTGGCAGAGGCCCGAGATGGCTGAGTAGGCCAGCTTGAGCAGCGCACGCACGTCCAGCGTGTTGGAGCGGAGGTAGTCGTACAGCGAGCCGTTCTCGTGGTAGTCAGTGATCAGGTAGAGCTGCGTCCACGAGCCGGTGCCCTTGATGTCCGCCGCTATGAATCCTGGGGGATGGAGTTTAAAAAGGTGGATTAGGAGAATGTACCGAATGTAAAGAAACACTTTTTTTTATTATTTTTTGAATATAATATGTATT
>NC_136937.1:10984188-10989188 GCF_949987615.1 Pollachius pollachius | reverse complement strand
ATTTCACTAACTCATTTCTGGAAACAAGTCTGCTTGTCTGGCTTGGGAGCGTTGCCGTGGAGACCCGAGCCACAGAAAGTTGGACGGGGTCTGTGTGTGTGGCGGTGTGTGTGTGTGTGTGTGTGTGTGTGCGCGCGCGTGCGTGCGTGCGCGTGTGTGTGTGTGTGTGTCTGTGTGTGTCTGTGTGTGTGTGTGTGTGTGTGTGTGTGTGTGTTGTTGAACGCTACCCCTGCAGTCATCTGGACCAGACTCAATGTACCTGCGTGAAGTCTGGAGGCAAACGGTATACCAGAAAGACCTCTTTGTGCTGTGTTTGTGTGTGTAATGAAGCGTGTGTTTGTGTGTGTGTGTGAGTGTGTGTGTGTGTGTGTGTGTGTGTGTGTGTATGTGTGTGTGTGTGGGAGTGTCTGCGGTATTTGGTGCAGAGGTGGTCGAAATTAACTCAAATTATTTATTTAGCTACCTTGAATCTATTATACTCATTTATAACTGTTATACTGAAGGGAAAACTAAGCAGAAGTGAACTGAACTGAAATTTAGTTTTGTCCGTTTACTAATAATTGACAAATTCCCAAATAATTGAATGGATGATATGTTAAATTAAATGAATAAAGTGAAATGAAAGCCCAACTTAACCTCACGACCGGTTGAATTACCTCCTATAGGGCTTGTAAATCACAAAATCACTTTGCGATGGCCTCAGTCATTTTGGGAGCATAGGAGGATTGTGGAATGTTAGTTTTGGTCATTAATGAGTATTCCATTGTGAAATTATTTGAGACTCAAGACATTGGCAAAACAACGTTTTCATTAGCCAAAGTTACTTTCACGTTCACATATGATTCAACAGTCCTACAACTCTCTTGAGTCCTCTCAATATGTCAACAAAAAAGTATTGCCAACAAAATAATAGCATGATGCACCCTGCCGTACAAGCCCTTGTGGAGTCCCAGAGTCGTGCATGAGCTAATGCAGTAAGATAGCAACCATCAGGCCTCCTCCTGTATCCCAGCTCTACAGGGGGTGGTGGCAGCAGAAGGAGGTAATGTGATCGACGCTGCATCATCAGGGTGGAGTACAGCAGTTACAAAACACCCGTGCAACTGCACACATGAACGCGCACACACACACACACACACACACACACACACACACACACACACACAGACAAACACATACACCCAAACACACAAGCAGTCCTCTACAGTATATTTGCTTTCATTTACACTTAAAGCAAAGGGTAAATATTAATTAGCATTTACTATTTGTATTTGTCTATGACATACTGCTTCATGTCTATGAACAAATCCTCTTTTGTTATTCTTTAACTTGCAACGTGGCTTCTGGACAACAGAACTACAAATTCTTTCAGTAGTAAGGAGCCATGTTTGTTGATGGGAGACGGACATTTGAATTGTGTTCAAATTGCATGAATCCCATCCATAAAACATCAGAAGGAAATTTGTCTGCTCCAGGCAGCCCCTCCAGTATATACAAGATGGTTTCAGCTGAAAAACACCCTCGTTATTGGTGTGTTGTGTGATTTATCGTGTGAAGGAACAGTCAGAGTGCATTACACGTATCAATGGGGAATGAGAGCAGTCATGACAGCAGCCTCCCCCCCCACCTTTCAAAGGCCTCTGTGGTCAAAGTAGGGAACCGTGTTGTTCCTTACTGCAGTCCAGATGGGTGTGTATCACTTTGTAGCCCTCTACTGCAACCTCTCTCTCTTTCTCACACTGCATACACACACAATCTCTCTCTCTCTCTCTCTCTCTCTCTCTCTCTCTCTCTCTCTCTCTCTCTCTCTCTCTCTCTCTCTCTCTCTCTCTCTCTCTCTCTCTCTCTCTCTCTCTCTCTCTCTCTCTCTCTCTCTCTCTCTCATAGAGAATATAAATGAGATGCGCCCAAATATTGCCAGGTGATATTTTTAAATAAAAGTGGTAGGGGCAACGGTTGTAAAAAAACAGTCTGAAGAAAACATGAGAAGAAAATAATGAATGACATTATTGGCATCGCAATACTATCATAACAACGAGGGTTGGAATAAAATGGAACTCACCCAGGCCTCCTACAACCTAACCCTAACCTCCCTGGCCTCCTACAACCTAACCCTAACCTCCCTGGCCTCCTACAACCTAACCCTTAGCTGCCTAGCCTCCTACAGCCTAGCCCTAAGCTGCCTGGCCTCCTACAACCTAACCCTAAGCTGCCTGGCCTCCTACAGCCTAGCCCTAAGCTGCCTGGCCTCCTACAACCTAACCCTAACCTCCCTGGAGTCTGACATCCTAACTCAAACCCTTAAGATCCAACAAACTAATCATGCCCTTCTTTCATCTCTCTGTCTGTTGATATTGGACAAGGACACCTTCGTTTATCAAAGGGGGGGGGGGGGGGGGTTCTATGCAGATTTAATGACAACACAAAGCCACAGGTGCAAGGTGGTGCATGGAGGAGCAGAGATCTTTTTTGTATCAAGATGGTCACTGAACGGTTGCCCGAATATTGTGCACTCAGTCATGCCGTTCGAAGTGTCTTTGGGGTCTGAGTTCAACTTTTCCTTATTGACGGCATTCTCGATTATTTTTTCGAATGGGAGATTTGCTTATTGAAACAGGAAAAGTCATAATTTGTTCAAATCATGCAACCAATCAAAGCCGAGTGTCATTGAAACAGATTTGAAGGTGATCATCAGGGATCGCTAATATGTCAGGAATGCAACAGCTTCTGCAGAGGAATGGACAACAAGGCGTCATTTTACTTTCTTTTTATTTATTAAATTATTATTAACAGTTTGAAATCCAATCGTTTCATCAACACTTTCACAAAAACGTTACACTTTGAATTAAATTTTTTGCTGAGTCGCAACAGTAGGCTAGCTAACAGTTTCTTCTCTAATCACAGGTGCAGCTCATTGCTTTAGTAACCAAACTAATTATTTGTCTGAGAGCATTTTAGTCTCTCCTGGTCACAGGGCTAACGTTACGCAGGTCATACATTGCTAGGGGCCGTTTAGCTTCTCCTGGTCTCAGGGCTAAAGTCATAACTAATACTATGTCTGGGCCTGGGGGCAGTTTGGTCTTTCCTGGTCTCAGGGCCGAAGGCACCTAACTCATACTTTGATGATATGTCTCTCATCGGTGGACAGGGCCCTTCAAACAACCCTTTATCAGCCAGTCAGAGAGGAGAAGTGAGAAGGAGGAGGAGTGAGGATAGGGGAGTTGTGAGGAGGGCGGAACAGCCAGATAAGCTGCTCCAGGTGGCGGTGGTAAACGACCTTTGGAGAGAGGAAGAAGAAGAAGGGGAATAAGAAGTAGAAGTAGAAGTAGGAGTAGAAGTGGAAGAAGAAGAAGAAGAAGAAGAAGAAGAAGAAGAACAAGAACAAGAACAAGAACAAGAAGAAGAAGAAGAAGAAGAAGAAGAAGAAGAAGAAGAAGAACAAGAACAAGAAGAAGGAGAAGAAGAAGGAAAAAAAGAATAAGAAGAAGGAAGAGGAGGAGGGCGAGGGGGAGAAGAAGAAGAAGAAGAAGAAGACGACGAAGACAAAGACGAAGACGAAGAAGAAGAAGAAGAAGGAAGAGGAGGAGAAGAAGAAGGAGAAGAAGAAGAAGACGAAGATGAAGACAAAGACGAAGAAGAAGAAGAAGGAAGAGGAGGAGGGCGAGGGGGAGAAGAAGAAGAAGGACAAGAAAAAGAGGAAGAGGGATGAGGGTGAAAAGAAGGAGAATCTCAATAAACACATGGGCACACATTTTTGTTCCCACACATAGCTGCACACACTAACACATTAACACATACACACCAACACACACACACCAACACACATTGTCGGGGTCCTACCGCTAAATTGAACCGTGTGCTACTATCATTCACTCTGCCGAGCTGCTTCACATTAGACACGGTGGATCAGGGAGACTCACACACACATCATTGGCCTGACCCACACATAGACACACACACACACTTAAACACACTCTGAACCCCACAAAGAGATGCAAACACACACTGACCGACGCATAGTAAGACACACACTTAAACACACTCTGAACCCCACAAAGAGATGCAAACACACACTGACCGACGCATAGTAAGACACACACTTTCACACACTCTGACCCACATACCGAGACATGCACACTTAAACACATCCTGACCCACACGTAGAAACAAACACCCGCACTTAGGAAACACTGAGCCCTCACAGAGGCTGACGCACTTGAACATAAACTTCACACAGATTATCGTCGGCCACTTACACGCATTTAGAACAGATATAATGAGTTCAATTACACACACAGCAGACACACACAGAACTATGTACACCCACCCACACACACACATACCAAGATGATGAGTCAGATAGAGGCGAGCTAAAAAGAATGCAAAAGGTTGAAAGACAAAAGGCATGTACAATAAGCAGACAAGGGGAAGAGAGGAAATATTCATCTAAATATTTATACATACATTGGTATTTTGTAATAGACTCCTAGTTTGGATTTGACTTTTCATTTCTGCCATCGGTTAACATCTGACCACGATCTCGCACGGACGGGGACGTGTGTGGGGGCAAGGTCAGCGCAAGTGGGTCTTGGGAACGCAGCAGAGACGTCCAACGCGTGGCTGGTTAATGTAACACTGGTGCGGACCGGAGTCCGTCTCCGACACTGGGACGAGCCAGACCTCGCTGCCTCTCTTCCACATCGTGTTTACACAGTGTCCTTGGCTAATTGGCCCACAGAACACAGACATCCCTGGACGACCCACACACACTGACACAGATGCAAACACACACCCACACAAACGATCACAGATACAAACACACACACACACATACACATGCACACACGCACGCACATACAGACACAATCACAGATACTCACACACACACACACACACATAAAGACAAACAAACAGACACACACACACACACACAGAGACACATACACACAGTCACAGCTATACACACACAAACACACACACAAAAAAATCGCAGGTTGATA
>NC_136937.1:10979188-10981688 GCF_949987615.1 Pollachius pollachius | reverse complement strand
TCTGCTGGAACTCTTTTGAAGTAGAGATCAGACCAGACCAAGACTAGACCAGCACCCGGAGTGCGCAGTGGGAACAGCAGGAGAGCAACTGAGGGGTGGAGGAGTGTGGTGGAGGTGGTGGTGGGGGACAGCACAGCAGAGGAAGTGGGAGTCGAACACCCCGGAGGACGTTGAGGAGAACCAAGGGGATCTGCTGAGAGACGGGTCGCATGCAGTCTGTCTGACTTCCGCCCTGTCCCGGCCACTGTGCCCCTCCGTCCAGACCATCACTTGATCAGTCTGCACGGGCCGCCCACACACTGACAGACCCAGAGGAAACAAGAAGCACCTGGTCTCGCTCGCCTGCTCTCTCCTTCTCTCCGTTTTGCTTCCTTTTAGGTTCCAACCTGATTGTCACATGAAAATGCATTTTATTCTTTCATCCTTTCTTTGGGTTCCAACGTGATTTATTGTTAGCGGTGCATCGGCCGAATACATAAAGTCACACGTTCTCAGTTTCTTTCTTTCATTTTTGCTTTTAGTTTTCATTACGATTGTGTTTTATTTACGGTGAATCTGCTAAATAGATGTAGCCACACTTTGAACGCACTAATCGAATAAGCAGAAGTTTTGTGTTTTCTTTTCAAAAGAAGTTAGCGATCAGCCGGCACTGTGGGTGGATGAGAGAGCAGGATAAGCCTTCCTCAACACATTCATCATCCTCGGCAACGTGAAGTATTTGAAGACAAACTGTGAGAATGACAGCTTGATCCGAACCCAGCCTGAGAGACTCACGAGGCTCTCTTTACAGCCGGGGAGGAATTCTTCGGCAACGAAATAGATTCTTTGGAATTTAGAGGGTTTTTTTGTTGGTTTGACCAGGGCTGATTGTGAAAAGCATCTTGACACTCAACATTACAGGTATTGGCAATTTAGCAATTAAATGTAAGGAAAAGTTTTGGATTCTTTACATACAGTAGCTGCATTTGATTTGATTCTTTTAATATATACATAAAAATTTGAATACAAACACGTTTGTATGTGTTTAAGTAGTACAAAAGTAACGAGGATTATAAAATCATAAAGTCATGGCGATTAACACCTTCCAAGTCAGCTGTAACGAGATAGGATTAACAGTTATCTCTGTTCTCAAATCTCTAACTTCAAAATGCTTAATTAAACCGTGATAAACACAGTAGTCAGTGGGTTTATAAAATGATCTCCTGAATTTCTTGCACCAGCCTGCAGTGTCTGCTAAATGACAGATATGACCCCCAGACCTCATCCGTCCTCCGATCTGTGATCTAATCAAAGCCAACTTTGGCCCGTATGGGAGAAATGTTACAGGCCCCGTCTTCATCTTAATATCTACCGACAAACGGAACCAAATCAGACCAATAAATCGCTAAAGGTACAAAATACCGCATGGGTGGGCTGTGGTGTGTGCATGCATGTTTGTGTGTGTGTGTGTGTGTGTGTTTGTATTTATGTGTGTGTGTTTTTTTTGTGTGTGTTTTACAGTTTAACACCCAACTGTGTTCTTAACAACTGTGTGATGACTGAGCAGTGCAGGTTCAAGATGGCTGCCCCTAAAAAAGCCTGCTGACTAAATAGTGGAAAAACACCTGTTGGTGGAGTGTGTTGTCAATAATAAGTGCCAAATGTTGCCAACATTCATCTCACTCTGGCACACTAAACATATATATCTATTCTAAAATAATGACTACAAAATGGAAAATTATCAATAAAATGGAAAAAATAATCAAATATGTATAAACTTTGCACCCATCATTTATATTAACTAAATAATGTTGTCAAATCTCACTTTAAGAAACTCTTTCTCAAAATAATAATTAATATATGACAACAATTGGTATGACTTTTCACATGCATTGGTCAAAGCACCAGAGGAATAGGGTAGGCCATGAACATTTCCAACTCATCTTTTGTCATCAATCACTGAATGGAGCGCAACCTAAAAGGGGGACCTGTTGCGCTTAGCTCTCTGTTCATCAGTCCACTCACACACACACACACACACACACACACACACACAGACACACACGCACACACACACACACACACGCACGCACACACACACGCTGAGGGAATTTCGGCACAATAACCCTGTTGACATTCATGGTAAGAGACAACTGGCTGTCGGTCGGTGAACAATTCAAAACACGAACGGGTGGTTGGGAGGGTGAGGGGGTATGGGGTGGACTTTGGGGGGGGGGGGGTTTAGGGGTAAGGGGGGGGAACGGACGGGGGAGAGGCTCGACAGGACAGGACAGATGAATGCGCACCCCTCTCACATGCTCAGCACCCTGTGGAGATCATAATAGCTTATTTTACGCATCATAAATACCAGCGGAGGTAGAAAATAGACGGCTAAACCCCGCCGTTGAGCGAGGCCCCCTACTTCTAACCCGACAAACGCTCGCTGTTGTTTTACACGCGGCCGCTCAATGAAACGTTAAGTAACCGGACACTGTTAAAGCAGCGGCGGGTCGCGTGCCAC
>NC_136937.1:10971688-10976688 GCF_949987615.1 Pollachius pollachius | reverse complement strand
GCAGCAGCCAACACCACCACCACCACCACCACCACTACCACCACCATCATCAACACCAGCACTACCACTACCTCCACCAGCTCCACCTCCACCACCAGCAGCAGCAGCAGCAGCAGCAGCCAACACCACCACCACCACCACCACCACCACTACCACCACCATCATCAACACCAGCACTACCACTACCACCACCACCACCACCACCACCACCTCCACATCCACCACCTTTACCACCTCCACCACCACCACTACCACCTCCACTACCACAACCTCCACCAGCACCAGCAGAAACAGCAGCAACCAACACCTGTTTCACTCGGTTCCCAGGAGCCACTTCTCTTAGACACTACTACTTTGTTTTTCTCTCTCTCTCTCTCTGTCTCTCTCTCTCCCTTTTGTTATTATTTACACCGCAGCATTGTTGAACACCTGAATTGCATCGAATGTGCCTTGAATACATTACATTTAATAACACTCCCCTGTTGTACATTATTTTTAAACAAGGGGACACTGTGGTAAAACCCTTCCACTCTGCCCAAAGCCTTCTGTGCTTGCAGTTTATTCGGTGGGTGCTGTTTATGATCATATGTTTATTATCCTGTGATAAGTGAGCCTCTTTATGGAACACTGGGTATGTGAGTGTGTGTGTTTGTGTATTGGGCGGTGTGTGTGTGTGTGTGTGTGTGGGGGGGGGGGGAGGGGGGTTCTGTGAATGGGTCAGTGAGCCCCCATCACACACCCTCCTGCGCTCCATCACACACACAGCGTGGTGCCACAACCCATGCTCCTATACCGAGACAACCCTCCAGAGGAGGGTTGTCTCGGTATAGGAGCATGGGTAGGGTGTGTGTGTGTGTCTCTCTCTCTCTCTCTCTCTCTCTCTCTCTCTCTCTCTCTTTGCATGTTCTGAACGGCTCTGTAAAACAACACCTTTGCCTTCCTTTTGATTCCTCAAATAGGAATCCTAAATGTATTCCTATTAGAGGAACCACTGTATTCGGACATGGATCAGGGGGGAGCGGTCTCCGCGTCGATACGACGACTTCAGGAATCAAACAAACAGGGACCTTACAAGTCAAAGCGGCGCGGCGCACCATGAAAGTGCACCATGTTTTCTTTTCTTTACTTCCATCAAAGCCCTCTGACGGGGGTGACTGCGAGGGGAAAGGGGATGGGGATGGATGACTGTGGAGAATCCCCGTTAACCTGTGAAACAAAGGGGCCGTGGCAGAGCCCAGATGATGAAATTACAATGGGGCCAGGCACAGGAATGCGTGTCGTGACCGATGTTCCACCCGTGGGCCGGGACGACCCTTTGCTCCGCACCGAGTAGAAAAATACCCCCGGAAACAAAAATCAAGGGGTGGATTTTCTGCCTTAAACCTGCTGTCACAGAATCGTGGAAATCGGTTTATTACCGTGGCAACGCAGCTGTCCCGAACCGACGGGTTCCAATCCCACTAGGGTCTAGAGAGAGAGAGCATGACATCATGCCCTGAACTCCTGCTTCAAGGCAAAAGAATCTGCTTCCGTCGCAATCTGGAAAGCCGATGAATGATATCCTAAATCCCGTAAAATACGTTGGAACTGAATGTCGAACCTCAAACTTTGTGAGCTTGTAACGATTTACAGCAGCCGTCAATTCTGTTCAAAACCTGTTTGCAATCATGTATGCTAATAACAATGCAACTTCAACTGTATTTAAAAGGCCTCATTCGGAAAGGTCGTAGTGATATTGTTCAGCCTGATTAAATCAGTGCAAAAAATATATTCCATGGGTTGAGTTGTGGAGAGATGGCTTTTATTTGTTAGACAATTCTTACAATCAAAATAAGTCTCAAGAAGAGTTTGGGCTTCAGCAAAAAAAGTTTAAAATAAGTTTTAGCAAAGGTTTGTGCTACAGTGAAAAAAAAAAAGTTAAAAATAACTTTTAACAAAAGGTCCAGCAACAATGAAATAATGAAATAACTACTTTTCAACTTCATGAACAACTTTCAACAAGAAGTTGCAGGGAAAAAAATGAATAACTTTTCGAAGAAAGTTCGGGCTACAGTGAAAAAAGAGTTCAACTTTCAGCAAATGTTTGGGCGTCAGCGAACAATGTGACCAATACATAATGCATCTTAAATCCAGTGAGTCAAGCACTGACAGTATTTCCAAAGAAAAACACATATCTCTTCTTGTCTTACTACATGGGTTGATGACCCGATGCAAGATCCCAGCATCTCTCCCAACCCCTTCTCCCCCCCCCCCCCCCCTCCTCTCCCTCCCCCCGCCGTGTTTGTGAACCATGGGTCCCACACGGCTCCCATGCGCTCCCCCTCTACAAATGAAAGGCGCTGCTGATGAATATTCAAGATGCTCACAATGGGAGGGAGAGGGAAGCTCCGCTGAGACCCACTGCTTTGATGTCCAGGAGAGTGCTCCCAGTTGAAAAGAAAACTTCATTCATAAGTAAAGAAAATAGAAGACAGTCACAGCAAGATGTCCACCCCGCGCTCACACACACACCCACACACACACACACACACAATGATACAGAGACACACACACACACACACACACACACACACACACACACACACTCAATGATACACACACAATATGATACAGAGACAAACACACATGCACAAACACAAACACATACACACACACACACACACACACACACACACACACACACACACACACACACACAAATCACACATCTGTTAGATGTGTGAAGAGATACTGATAGGAAAGCAGTTGAAGTGGATTAGCATCCTGCTAACCATTCCAAGTAAAATATCCATAAATACAGCAAGAAAGAATACCTTAGTGACGTCCAATAAAAAAAACGATTTACGATTTAGCCGAAGTGAACCGTAAGATAAGTGACTGAGCAGCCAAGTCACAAAGCGGGTGGAAGCGAGCGGAGAGAGCGAGAGGGAGAGATCAAGATAGAGCATGCGTGACAGACATCCGTATGGCTAATCTGGTGTATCCCCCACCTGGGAACACCTGTCTGAGGGGGATGGAGGGGGGATGAAGCCAAACAAGGAGTGTAGCTTTCTCCGGCGCTAATCTCAAGCTAATCACCAGAAAAATCGGACAAAAACAAACACGATGTCATCTCTTTATTCCCGCCCTCGTCGGGATCACTGAGGGGCTCGTTGTTCCCAGCAGAGCACAGCACTCTCCCTTCCCATTCACCGGAACCCTGTGTGTGTGTGTGTGTGTGTGTGTCTGTCTGTGTGTGTGTGAGTGTGTTTGTGTGGGTTTGTGTGTGGGAACATATGTGTGCGGCTTAGGAACACACCTGTGGCTCAGATTTCACCCCTGGGCCCTGTAGTTGCAAAACAGCCACACATACGCGCACACACACACACACACACACACACACACACACACACACACACACACACACACACACACACACAAACCCCTATCGATGGCGAGTCGGGATTAAGAAGAAAAAGAGTTGTACGGTTGAATCGAAAAGCTGACACAAAGAAAGTGCTCAGTGCTTTTCCATGTTAATAACAACTTGTTCCAGCCAGGTACAGCCCACGCACACACACACACACACACACACACACACAACATCCTTCTCACTGTGGTTCTTGGCCCTGTGTGTGTGTGTGTGTGTGTGTGTGTGTGTGTGCTTGTGCTTGTGCGTGCATGCGTAGGGGTCCGGGGGGGCAGGGTCTTTGGCGGATCTCCTAATCAGTAAGCAGACATGTCCGTATCAGTGGGCAAAGCCGCCATGAGAGGCCATTCATCACAGGCCTGCTGACCCATCGGTGTGCGAGACACCTCCCCACCTTCCCTTGGGCTCCTGCATAATGGCCTAAGCACAACACAGCCCGTCGTGTTGAGAGTGTAGAGGGACCTGTGTTTCTTATTATGCACCCTTTTCACAGAGGTGTCATGGTAGCACAAACCTAGATGCCGCTCGTCACCCTTATTAGTGGTCTGTGACTTTTATGAACTGGTCATGGATTAAAGTATTGAAAATAAGTGTAGTACCTCCTCCAGGAGGAGGAGGAGTCCAGCTGTTATTAGTGTTTTGAGTGACAGCTGACTGAAAGTCCATTGGTGTACTGGGGTCACTCGCTTACATCCCGACATAGCCGGGGAAAACAATGGCAATGATTAATGATGAATGGACCGTATTTATATAGCAATTACTAACCAGTGGCAACTCAAAGCGCTTTACAATATCGCCTTACATTCACTCATTCAAACACACATTCGCACACCGACGGCGGCGTCAGCCATGCAAGGCGACAGCCAACTCATCGGTAGCAGTTAGGGTGAGGTGTCTTGCTCAGGGACACCCCGACACTCTAAGCTGACACGTTAAGAGTAGCCGGGGATCAAACTAGCAACCCACCCGTTACCAGCAAACCCGCTCTACCTCCTGAGCCACATGCCACCAAACCCTAAAGCAGTGCAATCATTTATAGTACATTATTCTATATATGGGCAGGCAGGAAGGTCCATGCCTCGACCCCTAAAGGGTCCTAATCTGTTCCTAGATTAGTGTGAGGAGGACCCCGGGTAACAGCGGGGGTCCTCACACTGGCCCACAAACCCCGGGCCGTGACCCTCACACCTGCCTGCTCGCATTACGCCCTGGCCCGTCTGCACACAATGCAGCAAACCGCACACACACACACACACACACGCTGATACACAACTAGCAGGACAGACACACACACACACACACACACACACACACACACACACACACACACACACACACACACACACACACACACACACACACAGTGTGAAGGTGATGATTAATGATTGTGAATGATGAGGGGTTGATTAATGCAGAGAGGCGCCACCTGTCTCCTGCTCCAATTAGGACCCCCCGGCGGTTGCCGTGGTAATTAGCCAACAGAGAGGAAATTAAGAAACTGGGATGAGGTGAGAGGAGAAAAGTTGTTCCTTTACCAAGAGGTTTCCCACATGCACTGTGCAGAAGTGTGCGTGTCTGTGTGTGTGTGTGT
>NC_136937.1:10941688-10966688 GCF_949987615.1 Pollachius pollachius | reverse complement strand
TGCAACGGTGTGGAAACTACAAGTAAAAAGGAGTTTCACTTGGAGACCTGAGTCCTAGAACAGTTCCTTCCTGTTCCTGTCAGGCTGGTTGGGTAATCCTAGATTCTCCACAAGTAACATGCCCTCCTTTCTATTCACACATACAGAGGCCTGCACACTCACCATGCACGCACGCACGCACGCACGCACGCACGCACACACGCACACACACACACGCACGTATGGGGGGCTGTGCTGTGTGTTGTATTGTTATTTTTGTAGCCACATAACACCCAAACATAATAAGCCGAATATATATACATATATATACATATATATTATCAGATAAATATATTGTGTACATTGTTGATAACATTTAATAAGAAAGGAACATTAATTAAACATCAATAATCCTAACCGTAAATAGCAATAACTAACAATTAACAGTTAATTAACAGTTATAGAATGGTTAAGAAATCGTTAACTAATGGTGTTAATGTTAACTAAGGTAACAGTGTTCATGTTTACTACAGTAATAATTGATACATTATTAATTACTTCATTAACAACTATTTTTTATTAATTATAGACCATTAGTTAACTGCTAATTAACAGTGAATTCCTGCTTAATGCTTATTACTGCATTAAGTAACTGTTCATTAATATTTAATTAATCTACATTATCTAATATGAACTCAAATTGTTTTACAAAAAATCCATAACTTCATCCCTTTCCTATCATGTAGAAGGGGCCTATTAGTGGGCGAGCTACACCCAGCGGGGCTCTAATGCATGTTAATTTGGCTTCCCTGGGGGGTTGCGTTTGATATAATCCATCTGCCGTCGCTCCCCCCTGACGTTGTTGTTTGCTCTCTCCCAATGATAGCGCGATGAAAACACAGGAAGCGTATCGGCGAAAAACAAGAATGAAATCAATGCTACTAGCGTGTCCCGCGCCAACCCAGCCATGCGTCTTTACTTTTCCTCTTTACTCGCTTCCGCAACAACCCCTCTTTCTCCTTCCCCCCCGGCCTCTATCTCCCTCTCTCTCTCTCACGTCTCTCGCTCCTGAAAAGACAATGTATGTCCATTTGTCTTCCTATTCATCCATTTCTGTCCCTCTGTCTTTCTCTCCGTCTCACTTCTCCACCACCCTCTTTCTCCCACTGTCTCTCTCTCCTCTGTCCCTCTCTCTTTCTCTCTGTCTCACTTCTCCACCACCCTCTTTCTCCCACTGTCTCTCTCTCCTCTGTCCCTCTCTCTTCTCTCTTCGTCTCTATCCCACGCTACCTCTCTCTCTCCCTCTCCATCCCTTCCCCTCCCCTCTCTCTCTCTCGCTCTCTCCCCTCACCCTCTCTCTCCATCTCTCTCTCCCTCCGCTGCTAAT
Organism: Pollachius pollachius; assembly: GCF_949987615.1. Classification (NCBI taxonomy): domain Eukaryota; kingdom Metazoa; phylum Chordata; class Actinopteri; order Gadiformes; family Gadidae; genus Pollachius; species Pollachius pollachius. The sequence continues at coordinate 10,965,322 of NC_136937.1, read as the reverse complement.
GTATCTGAATGCGGGAGAAGAAGTGTGTGAGTGTGTGAGTGTGTGAGTGTGTGAAACAGCCCGGGCGCTGCACCGCCAGCAAGTCGATAAATACTGGGAAACGCTATCCATCTCCCTGAAACATCAGTCCTTCACTTACTGTAAGAGTGCATCAGTGTGGGCACGCGGCCGCCCCACACACACTGCTGACAGGCAGGAACACAACCCCCCGCCCCCTTCTCCCATCGCACCCGTTATAACCTGTCATCCCCACACACATACAATCGCACACACACACACCCACACACACACACACACTCATTCTCACACACACACAAACACACACATTCTCACACACACACACACACACAATCGCACGCACACACACACACACACACACACGCTCACCACAGGGATCAGAGTGTTTCAATACACCCCCCCCCCCCCCCCCCAACTCATCCCAGGGAACAGATAAGTGTATGGATTCCGTGCTCTTTAGCAGAAAATATGATCCGATAATATTTTCTGGTGGTAATAATTTCTTTTTTTGGACATAACATTAAAAAAAAAAAACATTTGTGCCAAAGATGTGGGTTTTGACGGCTGATGATGGATGCATTACATGTTTTTTTCTTTTTTCAAAAATGCTTTTAACAGACAGAACATCCCGAAGAGTGTTTGCAGGTACGACTTGGAATCCGACCAATGAAATGAGAGCGTTTCTCCTGGCAAGGAAGTCAACCTCAGTGCTCCGAATGGATGTAAGAAATGTCAACAAAGTAATTCTCTATGGAGTATTGGGTTTAGGAAAATGATACCTTCTCTTCTGTTGTGTTTGAATTGATATAATAACTTTCACAAATGGCATTATGATTAATGCTATAATTATCGTAATTAATATATAATTATTAGTTTGGTCTTTATTTCTTGTCCTTAATGTGTAGGTAGAATAATTACTCCTTACACTCACAGTAGATATTGGCCGATTCCCTCATCAATAACCTAATTTCGAGTTGTAATTAGAATACACACTTCGTGATTATGTTAAAGAACACTTAAAGAAAAAAGCAAAAAGGCTGAACAGCCTATATCAGGCTGGGACAACATATATTTGTTTATAAAGACCTTTTAAAGGTAAAGTGTGTAGAATTGAGTGGCATCTAGCGGAACGGAATTGAATATAAAAATCTGAAGTGTATAATGAGGAAAATATGAAAACAATGAAAATAAGAATTGTTGTGTTCTCGGGTTCACGTGCCTTTATAGTCATAGCTGCTATCTTACTTGTAAGCGATAACCTATAGTTTGACATTTACAGACCAAATACAATTGATAAATCGATCAAGGAACCTCATCCTTTGACACTTGGCTACTCAATGCTGTCATAGACGATGACAGGATTGGGGAAGTACCTACTTGCACCTCACAGTACTGTACAGGCCTCGGTAGTCTTCGGAGAGGGAGGGGTGGGCAGGCCGGGAGTTCAGTTGGTTGCAGTCTGCAACCTCACCGCTAGATGCAACACACACACACACACACACACACACACACACACACACACACACACACACACACACACACACACACACACACACACTCCTCACAAGCCACCAAGCCGCAGCAATCACTTTCTTAATCTATTCACAGTCTTAATCACTATGACAATGTGCTTGGTTCCCAAGTAATGGGAACCATGTTTTTATAAGGCAGCTCCCAATCCAAACACGTTCCATTGTTTGCCACAAGCAGTCAAGTCATTTAGCTACATCTATAGCTAGACACACACACATAAGAACATGAATATTTTAATCCTACATCATTTTCAAAACAAAAGCATATCGCTCTCAATAGTCAAGAGCAATTTATGACAGCAATTTGTGGCTCGCAGATGACAAAGCCCTGCGATTACAGAGCCACAATTATGCTACTTCATCTTGCACACAGATGTGTTTCTGAACATGGTCCTTGTCTGTCTTGGTCTTCACAATAAATGAAATGAGAGTCATTGTTGTACTGCTACAAGAGGCAACGGCTGTAAAAGAACGTTTCCACTGTTGCTCGTGTGGATCACAGGACCTCACGCGGCCAACGCAACCACACAACATGTGGTCGATATTAGCACGTTGTTCTGCTATCACAAGGAACTCCACGCACGCCATTTAGCAATAACAGATGACCAAAGATGCATGTGAGGAAATGTCAGGACGATTAATGAAGCGTTCTGTGCAAGGTAGTTTTAGGACAAAATCGACTCAAAGTGAGAAACAATATAATCCCACTTTCGTCTGTACAATCGATTATCCGATTTAAAGACGTTTGTCGCACATAACTCACAGCAACAGCGGTTGCAATTTTGTTTGGATGTAGGCTTTTTAAAAAAAAGAGAGTATCATTTTTTTAAATGGAAGGGAACCACAACAATTGTTGGTTTGTTTGCAAGACAGCCTTTCAAGGTTGATTTGACTACAATGTGTTGCAGTGGGACTGACGCCCTTCAGCCAGGCTATACGTTTCCCATCGTAATTATCAAGTGAGGTCATCCAGTACCTCGCATTAAAATGGATCTGCTTTGCAGCTCTGAACTCTAACCCAACGCTGCCAGGAACATAAACTTTCCCATTTCCTTAAGGGATTAAATATGTCTATAAGTGCTGTGCAGTCATTCTCCATACGTCCTACAGGCCTGTGCAAGTCTTTATATTGTACTTCATCTGAGCTGCGTAGACCCCTTCAGAAAGAGTCAAAATATCAATTTGAGCCCCCCGATCCAAACAACAACATCCTGGATTCATTGCATGGGGTGCCTTAAACTGAGTCCTTGGGGATGATCCAGCCCATTATACGGGCTTTAATAAGCTGTTTACTCTTTCGATAATCCAGACCAAGTAGCAGCAGATTTCTGCATGGCTGGAGCACACACACACCATTCAAACCACTGAGAACATGGGACGTGTTGGGTTTCTGGAAATAGTAACGTGTTGTTGTCCTTCTGAATTGGGGGGGGGGGGGGGGGGGGGGGGGTTGCATCTATCTATCTATCTATCTATCGAACAGTATATTTGTATCTATCTTTATCCATCATTATATCTATCCATCCTTTCATCTATATGTTTGTATCTATCTATCTATCTATTTATATTTGTATCTTTCTATCTATCTATCTATCTATCTCTCTATATCCATGTATCTATCTCTTTACCTACCTCATCCACCCATCCATCCATCCACCTATATCTCTCTGTCTGACTCTGTCATGGCTACATGTCTCAACTTCAAACAGCATATCAACCTATATACAAGCAAGAAACTCACAAACAAATAAACAAAAAAAGTCAATGCTAACTCTAATGCCTATAGTCCAAATGATGGCGATCCTACTGGCTGCTATTACTGCTCTGAGGAGCGCTCCTAATACCCTTGCCCCCTGGCACCAAGACGGCACACAACATGTCCTGCTGCTTGTGTGTGTGTGTGTGTGTGTGTGTGTGTGTGTGTGTGTGTGTGTGTGTGTGTGTGTGTGTGTGTGTGTGTGTGTGTGTGTGTGTGTGTGTGTGTGTGTGTGTGTGTGCCACCCCCAACGTACCGAGGAGGACAGAGCCAGTGCTTGTAACTTGAGAGTGGAGAGAGCGAGCGAGAGCGAGAGAGAAAGAGAGAGACAGAAAGCAAGAGAGAGAGAGAGAAAGAGAGAGAGAGAGCAAGAGAGAGAGAAAGCAAGAGAGAGAGAGAGAGACAGAAAGCAAGAGAGAGAGAGAGAAAGAGAGAGAGAGAGCAAGAGAGAGAGAAAGCAAGAGAGAGAGAGAGAAAGCAAGAGAGATAGAGAGAGAAACAGCTGTTGCCAGTCTCTCGTGCATCAGCCACAACTGTGATCTCATGGAACAAAGCTAGAATGCAAACCGCACGGTCTGGCCGGACACTCGGCCAGTCACACTTCTGCCTTTGTCCACTCTCTCGCTCCCTCTCTCTCTCCCTCTCTGTCATTCTTTGACACTCTCACTCTCTTTTTGTTTCACCCGCACGCAATTGTACACACAGACAGATACCCTCCCCTCCCCCACACACATATAGAAACAGAAAGAAATAGTTGGGCCAGTTGCACAGGACGCTAATCCACCAGAAACTAATCTATCATCGCTCCTCGCTACTTCTTCTCCACTGCCTGCGTGGTTTACGATGTGTTTCGTCAGAATAATACACCTTCGTAAAGTCCTTGCCTCTGAGCCATGAGTAATATTTCATAACAACTTCTTGAATTATAATAACAGCAGGGCTTCTGTTTTTTCTCGTGTAAAACCACTGTTGGAGACGGTTAGACAATTTCCTTTTCCTCGGGATACAAACGCTACCTGACAGGTGGGCGGGCAAAATGGCCGCCAATTCACAACACGTGCTGAATGGAGTGGTGACAGTTGCTTTTGATAGCACACCTGAGCCACAGCCTCTCTCTCTCTCTCTCTCTCTCTCTCTCTCTCTCTCTCTCTCTCTCTCTCTCTCTCTCTCTCTCTCTCTCTCTCTCTCTCTCTCTCTCTCTCTCTCCCTCCCTCCCAGGGAGAGTGGAAGGTTTCAGTCAATTCCGTTGTTACATTAAACTGACAGAACGCTGGCACACACAGAGAGTAGCTGTGGCAAAAATATTCACACATGGCAACCTTCAGGTGGGAGTGCACGCACACACACACACACAATAACACACCTACAATCGTACAGCACGCACACACACACGCACTCACATTACACACCTACAATTGTGCATCTCTAACACACACACACACACACACACACGCAAACAATACAACACGAGAAAAGCGCACGACACACATTCTTTTCACATACACACAGGCAGGAATACACGTGCGTGCATGAGCAGCGCACACACAGAGAAAACATAAATGGCAGGAGAGAGGGAGCGAGAGAGCTAAAAGCTTCCTGGTGGTAGCTGTATTACATTAGTACATTTTCCAAATGATATTTAGCGTCTCACTTTACATTTAAACGGCAGCCTTTCTCACCCTGCTCGCCCACAAGCCCTATGAGTCAGCAAGAACAGCCCTGTTGTTTCACCGCTGTAAAACGTGTCATATTTTGGGATTCTTTTTCGTTGCCTTTTGTTGTTGCGGTGTACATATTTTTGATATACGATTCCAGGCTTTTTTCTTTCTCAAATCGGTAGACGCGTTGTCAGCATCGTACGGCGTATCGGTGACGATTGGGCAGATAACATGTTCCACACGACACGGCCCTTAGATGCTCACACAAGAACGTCCGTTCCCCCCCCCCCCCCCCCTCTGTGTCAGTCAATTAGAGGAACAGAAAACGGGCCCTCTCCAATGTATAATAATTGAAAGCTTAAAGCTTTTTATTGTCTTGAGAAAAATCACGTCTTATGGCAATTTCCATTACAAACCACAGACTAAAAAGCCCTTGGCCATTAGTTCAACAGTTAATGTTAATTGCTTATGGGGGGGGGGCAGGGCATGTGACTGGGACAGTGTGTGTCGTAGTGTGCGTGGTAACCAGACAAGTTGTGTCTAGAAGGCTTCAGTCAGGGATTAGAGACAAATCCCTTCTATTCACACATTGACCAGTGTGTCTCAAGCCCGTTTTTCCCCAGGAAGCCGGGTGACAGGGCCCGCCCCCTTTCTCCTTCCTGGCTGTCAGAAATGTCAATCTGCCGTTTCCTTCGTCTCTGTCTGGGACCCTCCAACCCCTCCAACTCTAAAACTATTAAAGACACAGTCTGCACCTGCTGCTTGGTGTTACTGTGTTTGTGTGTGTGTGTGTGTATGTATGGAGATCCATATTCCAATCACCCATCCTCCGTTATGCTCATCAGGTACACACATCACACCATCATGTCTTATTTCATCGACCTAATCCGCTGAAATGCGGTGCTTTGAGCACATTGTTTTAAAGGACACATCTGGTCGTTGTTTCAATGATGGATTCATAGCGCATTGATTTAGAACCGTTAAAAAGGCAGAGGTGTCCCTCTGAGTTATTGAAAGATAGTGCATCATTATTGACCCATCAGATGTAAGTATTTAACAATGCTGTGGTATGAACACGGAAAAGAAAGAAAGAGATCTGTTTTTCATCCCAATATCATCCTCTTCTCCGCCAGACAATTCCCTTTCATACCCTGAGCAGTCAGTCGTTGCTCCATGTAGACGACGGTGTTTGCTGAGCTAAACTATGCACACAGCTTCTCCACTGGGAACCAGAAGAAGACCAAAGATACACACACAGATCTGGCAGATCTGTCATCTGATGACAGATCTGGCAGATCTGTCATCAGATGACAGGGTCAGTTACCCACAGTGGAGCAGCCCCGGGGTGCTGGCAGAATGTGTGTGTGGCTGTGTGAGTGTGTGTGTGTGTGTGTGTGTGTGTTTTTGATTAGATATATATTTGTGTGTGTGCATGTGTGCATAATGTGTGTGTGTGTGTGCGTGCGTGCGTGCGTGCGTGCGTGCGTGCGTGCGTGCGTGCGTGCGTGCGTGCGTGCGTGCGTGCGTGCGTGTGTGTGTGTGTTTGCATAGTGCGGGTGTGAGGAAGACACCAGTTAAAACAAAACAGAAACATGGACGACTTAAGAGACAACAAAACAAGTATGAAACAGTGGAGGCAGCTGGTCTAGGGTCAGCTCAGTGGGCCTATAGCTGGTCTGGGGTCAGCTAAGTGGGCCTATAGCTGGTCTAGGGTCAGCTCAGTGGGCCTATAGCTGGTCTGGGGTCAGCTCAGTGGGCCTATAGCTGGTCTGGGGTCAGCTCAGTGGGCCTATAGCTGGTCTGGGGTCAGCACAGTGGGCCTATAGCTGGTCTGGGATCAGCTCAGTGGGCCTATAGCTGGTCTAGGGTCAGCTCAGTGGGCCTATAGCTGGTCTGGGGTCAGCTCAGTGGGCCTATAGCTGGTCTAGGGTCAGCTCAGTGGGCCTATAGCTGGTCTAGGGTCAGCTCAGTGGGCCTATAGCTGGTCTGGGGTCAGCACAGTGGGCCTATAGCTGGTCTAGGGTCAGCTCAGTGGGCCTATAGCTGGTCTGGGGTCAGCTCAGTGGGCCTATAGCTGGTCTGGGGTCAGCACAGTGGGCCTATAGCTGGTCTGGGGTCAGAAAGTGGGCCTACAGTGGGCCTACTACAGCTGACCTGGGGTCAGCATGGTGGGCCTACAGTAGGCCTACAGAGGCGACGGGACGCACTCCAGCCTCTTGTTAAGGGCTGTTCTCAGGGGCCCTGGGGGGTTTAGGAGAGAGGTAATGAGGCCGATAAAGACGGGACAGGGGTGAAAGGTCGCTGACTGGACTTTGACTTATATTTGTGTAAAGGAACACACTGCCTTGTTATTCCACACATGATGCGTTCTGAGCATGTTTTCCATATGGCTGACTTTCTGCCTTTTTCTCACGTACTTACAACATCTTAAAGGGCCCCAATTTGTGTGTCCATACAGAAGTATGATCAAGAGATCAGAGATCAGACTTGGAGGCTGGTGAGCTGATCAATCTATCATACATCTTGGTGGACACTCCCACCTGAGAGTTGATGCATTGTAATGTATAAAGGTCAAATTGCACTTTAATGAAGTCACTAAGTGATTCTGTTTGCTTCACTTCCATATCCAAGAGACAGAGCAAGCAAGAGCAAGCAACTGGAGAGCAAGCAGCTGCAGGCCAGTTTGTTTAGGTCCCTGTTCCTTGGACCGTAGACCCTTCAAGCAATGCATCTGAATCTTGCTGACATGGAAACTGGAAGCCCAGCTCATGCATCTGAGAGATGTTCACGATCCAAACCCTTGTGCATCTGTATTGTCTCACTGCTAAACAACACAAAATAAAAAAGACTTTATTGGAGAACAAATCTAAACTGTGCTCCTCCAACAAAATATTCTTGGCGGCGGTTCTAAGAAAGTGGACATAATCTCTCATCATACCAACGTTGGTCTCCAAACCACAAGCAGCCATAATCTAAACACACGACGAGCCGAAGGTCCGGCTGAACCGAGCTCTGGACTGGAGAATATAAGAGTCAGAGCTAGAAGGTATCTAGATTTTGTAGAACTTGTTGTGTACTTAACATTACATTACAGTAACGCTTTATATTAAGGTCCTTGTAATAAGCCTTTGTTAATAGGTAATAAGTAATAAGTCTGTGTCATACTGTGTGTGTGTGTGTGTGTGTGTGTGTGTGTGTGTGTGTGTGTGTGTGTGTGTGTGCGTGCGTGCGTGCCTGTGTGTCGGTATCTGTATCATAGTGTGTGTGTCTGTATGTGCGTGTGTGTGTCCGTCTGTATGTGTGTTTGTATTTGCCCCAGGGGCCACACATCCAGGTCGCGGTGGGAGACTACACACTCCAGCCGATCCCCATCACTTCACACTTACCTCAAGCTTAGCTCCCGTTTCCCCCCGCAGCGACCGGGACAGCCAGCCAACCAGACAGCCAGCCAGCCAGACAGCAGGCCATCCAGCCAGCTTCAAATATCTCATCCCATCTGGATTTCAATTGGCCAAATTCCTCACCCTAATCCCTAGATGATGTGATGAATAGCCATTTCCTATTTTCTTCGCAGGGTGAAAGTGGATATTGGACCGGGAGTAATAATACAATGCTTGAAAAAGAAAGAAAATAATGAAAAAATAAAAAAAACGAGTTCCTGATTTCTGTTGCGAAGACGAAAGCTTGCCAGGCATGGCCCGTGTGTGTGTTATAGTTTATAATATTTCACCGGAGGCAAATCTGCGGTTATGATTCTCGGATGATTACAGAAACTCTTATTATTTCATTTATTGATCGGCATTTAAAGGGAAATTCAACAAATGACTAAAAAAGGCTTCCCAAATAAATGCCCAACCCCTACTTTAACCAGAGTTACAGTCTCAAAGGGCCTCACAGGCCACATATTCATGACACCAACCTAACCCTAGAGGGCAAGAACAAACGTCCCTGATTATCAAGTGTATCAGATGTATAGTGGCCTCATCGTTGCACAGTGCGTGGCACGGCTCCCCAAACCCGGTACACCAAAACCCCAAACCCCGAAAAGATCAAAGTTGGGGTTGGTGGAGCAACAGACACGCACACAGACACACACACACACACCACTATCCGTAAAAGAAACCCACATGACATGGCGAGATCTAACGAGACACACACCCCCACGCATGCACATGTGTGTGCGTGCGTGTGTAAATGTGTCTGTGTGTGTGTGTGTTTGCCTGTCACAGGAAAGACATGTGAGACAGCTGTCCCGTCACCCTGTGCCTAACACAAACAGACAAGACGGGACGGGATAGTGGAGCGATTGGTTGCACTACAGATATCCATCCCTCTGGTCTCGTGTGTGTGTGTGTGTGTGTGTGTGTCTGTGTCTGTGTCTGTGTGTGTGTGTGTCTGTGTCTGTGTCTGTGTGTGTGTGTGTGTGTGTGTGTGTGTGTGTGTGTTTCTGTGTCAGTGTCTGTGTGAGTGTATGTGTGTCTCTGTGTGTGTGGATGGTAGAGGGTGGGGACTTCATCCTGAGGGCCCCAGCGTGCGTGACCCCTGATGGCGACCCACGGGGGTGGGGGGTGGCGGGGGTTAGGGTCAGGTCCACGGGCCACTTGGGTTACGACTACTGTACATCACTCCACATGAAGGCCGCGGGCGGCGGAGAGGGGAGGGAGGAACGACGGAGGGGTGTCTCTTTGGATCATCCCGCCGCAAGTTCTCTGATTTATAACTCTCATGTTGTTTCTGTAAAGGAGGAGGAGGAGGAGGAGGAGGAGGAGGAGGAGGAGGGACAGATGACACTGGGAAGGTTTTATTGTTGTGGTGACAACTGTGCTTTTGTTTTCCTTTCCCTTTTGATATATTTTATCAAACCACTCTCTCGCTCTCCCTCTCTCTCTTCCTCTCTCTATGTCTGTGTCCCTCTCCCCCTCCCTCTCTCTCTCTCACAGGCGCCCAGACAGACAGACAGACAGACAGACAGACAGACAGACAGACAGACAGACAGACACAGAAACACCAAAGAAAGACAGACAGACAGACACAGACAGACACAGACACAGACACAGACAAACACACACACACACACACACACACACACACACACACACACACACACACACACACACACACACACACACACACACACACACTGTGACAACAAGTCTGGAACAACACACACACACACACAGTGTGTGTGTGTGTTGTTCCAGACTTGTTGTCACAGACAACTTTAGATCTCCGAAACAGAGAGAAGATTCTCCCCACTCCATAGCTCTATCTCTCATTTTCCAAGGGGGCCCCTCCTAGTCAAGGATCTCAATTTTAGGGTCCGCTTGCCGCCCCCCCCCCCCCCCCTTGTTTGTCTTCCATGGTTCGGGCCAATTATTGTCTGCTGCAGCAGCCTTGCCTACAGGGCAGTGGGCTATCAGCCGACCCCTCCATGCCCTGGTTCCGAACAGTCAGTCAAAACCTCAAGACTACACCTCAGAAGAATCCAACCCTACTGTCCCACACACGGCACAAACAACGGTCAATAAATAATAGAAATATAACAGAATCATTTAGATACATAGTTTATATTCATCATTTACTTAAAAAAACATAGCTAGCCTTGGCTTCAGCCTACGACGAACCAGTTAAACACACTGGAACCTCCTGCACTCACCCTCCACCCCACCTGACCAGGAAGGGGGGGCCTGCCCTGCTCTACCCAGACTGGGTGATGCATGGCCAGGGTACTGCCTGGGCCGCGATGCCTGAGGTCCTTCCCAGCTGAAGAATTTTCTGCTGTATTGAGTTGAGCTTATTCTTATTAGTTTCTCTTTAAACCCACTCAGCTTTTCTTCTTTTGCGTTGTTTGGTTGATGTGTATGTGTATGTATGTGCGTGTGTGTGTGTGTGTGTGGGTGTGTGTGTGCATGCAAGTGCGCCCGCGTACTTGTGCACGTGTATGTGTGTGTGTGTTTCTGTGTGCACCCACAAAATAAGCAGGGGATTTCCATGCGCTCAGCTGTCCAGGTATGTGTAATGAAGTCTGTGCCATGTTTTTAAAACACCGGGAGCCCAACTCATTTGGCATCCGAGTTAACTCAGTCCCACTCCCCCAACCTCAACTCCAACGCCCTGGTCGCCCCCCCTCTCCATGGACCCTTCCAGAAGCAGACCCGCTCACTGCCACATCCGCGGCCCCCTTTTTCCGAAAACTGAAATAAACATTAAGGGGATTTTGCTGCCTCTTTTACCCAAAGTGACATACGACCATTCACTCACACACCGACGGCGGAGTCGACAACGCAGGCAGCCAGCTCGTCGGGGGGAGACGTCTTGCTCAGGGACAACTCAGGGACAGCTCGGCGGAGCCGGGGAATCGAACTAGCGACCCTCCGGTTACTAGTCTACCCGCTCTACCACCTGAGCACCCGCTCTACAGCCGCCCTCACGATGGAGCAGCAGCACCCAGTCTGCGGTGTGTTCGCCCAGGGGGAGACCTGCTGTGTGTGTGTGTGTGTGTGTGTGTGTGTGTGTGTGTGTGTGTGTGTGTGTGTGTGTGTGTGTGTGTGTGTGTGTGTGTGTGTGTGTGTGTGTGTGTGTGTGTGTGTGTGTGTGTCACTGGGGGTCACTGGGGGTCACTGGGACGGTGCTGTTGGTGCACCAGTGGGTCCGGGGCGTGTGTGTCGACGGCCGCGTGAGGCGGCATGCGATACAGCCACCGTTGTGTGTGTATGTCTGTGTGTGCGTGTGTGTGTGTGTGTGTGTGTGTGTGTGTGTGTGTGTATATTTAGCCCTGGAATCCAGTGTATTATTCGGCAGCGGAGGGGAAGCAGGAACTCAATAAAACCACAGGAGAACAAGAGCGGCTTATCCTGCAGGGCCCTGCCGCGGACACAGGGGGATGCTCATTAATTGAACTCGATCTTTGGGGGGGGGAGCACAAGAGGACTACTGTGCTGCAGCCCACAGAACACAGGTGGCTGGAGGGAGGGAGAGAGAGGTAGAGAGACAGAGAGCGAGAGAGAGAGACGTACACAGAAAAAAGAGGGAGAGAGGCATAGAGAGACACAGGAAGAGAGAGGTAAAGAGATAGAGAGAGAGAGAAGCACAAACACCCCCACACACGGAAAGAAAGTGTGAGAGAGGCATTGGGAGAGACACTGGGAGAGACAGAGAGAGACAGAGAGAGAAAGAGAGAAAGAGAGAGAGAAAGCAGCTGTTGAGTTACACACACGCACACACCCCCAAAACATTCGGTCCGGCAGTATGTGAGCGCGTACAAAGTTTCATTTCCCAGATCCGCCTTCATCCTTCATCCTCCTGAACAGATGTGGTTGACTGGAGCGGCCAGAAACCCAATCTCCCGCTGCGGCCTCCTACTCATAACGCTGCCTCGCTGCTATTGGTCCACGCTAACCCCACACACGGTCCTGATGGAAGGACATCTAGACACTAACCAGACACTGGAATTGTTAACGCAAGAAATACAATCTTTTAGGGCCGAAAGTGTTTTTTCCCCTTCTACAGGTGCCTTATGACCTGCTTTTTTTCAAGCCTATGTCGAGCCTGTTTTTCTCATTCCATTGCCTTTCTCCTTTCTCCAAATCCCCCCCCCCCCGTGTTTTCTCTGGCATGTGTAATTTGTTTTGCATATTTCCTGTCTGTAGCCTTACATGTGTGTACTAGCGGTAGTAGAGATAGTTAACAGCTGTGTGTCTGTTCCCCCCGAAAACACCTGCAAAAACAATCCAGACACTACTAACTACTACTGGCCTACTCCTCTCAACATCCCCTCTCTCACTCTCTCTCTTTTCACCTTTCTCCCTCTGCCTCTCTCTACCTCTCTCGGCCTCTCTGACCACGAGCCCCATGTAATGCGATCCAGCCTCTCCTCTACCTCGGGCCCTCAGGAGCCACCAGGGAGGCCAGAACTTGGTCAGTAGTCGGGAGGGGGGAGACAGAATGAAGACCGGTACTGCGCTGGTCCGGTCTGGTACGGCCTTGTCCAGTCAGTCAGTCAAACAGTCAGTCAGTCAGTCAGTCAAACGGTCAGTAAGTCAGTCATTCAGTCAGTCAGGCAAACAGTCAAACAATCAGTCAGTCAATCAGTCAAACAGTCAGTCAGTCAGAGAGGGAGAGAAAGAGGGGGAGCAAAAAGGGGAGAGAGACTGGGGTGAACAGGAAGTTTGCATGTTGCATTTGCATGTTGATAAGTTCCTGCTTCCTGTAGTAATTAGGCCGTCCTTCCAGGCCGTTCCGTGAGCACACCTTCCGCCCCGGTCTTTACGTGAAATAGAGCCAGCGGGACCTCTGCATGCTCCTCATTGCATGGCCATGATGCCACGCGGTCTATAATTAATGAATTGGTGTAGCGATGATGAGGGTCATTTGAAGGGGCCTGATATGATCTATGCAACCTGATCCATGCAAAATCCATTCACCCAAACCGCCCCTTCACCCACTCTCACCCTGTCCCTCCAGTGCTTCCCTCCTAGCCACAACCCGCACAGCTCTGAGGTCAGCGACACCCCCGTGCAGAAGAAGACTCTCAGGTATACCCCACCACCACCCCTACCACCTTCAAGGTCTGTCCTCCCACTTGTCAATGTAGCAGACAAAAGGAAGGGGAGAGATGGGGAGCACACATATGAAAGAGACTTCCAATCTGTCATCACAAACGGCAGGGCCTCCAGAAAAAGTGAATAATTTTCAATGAGAAATACATTTATTTCATGTGTTATTCCCCCCCCCCCCCTGCACCCCCACAGTCAGAGTCAGTACTTAGCTGTCAACGTCAGTTAGTCTAGGAGAGGGAATTCACCAGGAAGAGTAATGGCTCCGAGCGAGGAGGCCAAGAACAAAGGCTTCCCGAAACTCACTGTTCAAAATGCGTTTCAATCAAAACGCCTGCAGCGTGGCGAAACCATTTGGAACGAAACCATTTGTGATATCGATTCAATCGTAATTACCCGAGATTGGGTCCCAAAATAAAAGCGTCGGACATATGAAGAAACTCCGAGGCCTGCGAGTTCTACAGACTGGGGCAGTCTGGGTGAAAAGAAAAGCGTGCCGTGTCCAGAGTGTTGAGCCAACATTTTATCAGCGCAATAGCAAGCGTTTAACAGCTGCGTGTAATGCTAAACAAACAGTAAAAAGTGTTACATTGTGAGGCTTTCGGTCCAAGCAGGTGGCGGTCTACCGTAAGGCTGGGTGGTCCCAGAAACAACGCTGAGTTACAGGACGTAGTCATGCCACATGCGTCCACACAGGCACACACACACACACACACACACACACACACACACACACACACACACACACACAACGAACACAAACCTATGTGCATGGCATCTGCTTAATGCATAGAGTATAATTACAAAATTATTTCAATCATTCCTGGTCAATTTATACATGTCTCTCGCCTATATATATGGCCGAGAGACATGTATAAATGGAGTAGGAATATATATATGTATACACATATACAACCCTTTCATTCTCTCCTGCAGACTCCAACACAGCTGCCTTTGATTTGCCGTGCTCCGGCCGTAGATGCAGTTACAGTGTGAACTTTAACACACAGATTCCTAACATTCTTGACGGGTGTGTGTTTCCCCCGCAACGCAAACTACAACTTAGTGATGGTCGTCCTCCTCCTCCTCCCCGCACGGCTCACTGGCATGGGTCGGCGCGGCCCGCTCCCCCTCTGAAGACGCACACGTGTCACCACTATCGGCATGGCTGGGATGGTTCCTCCTGCCACCCAACAGCCCCGGGGGAACCCATGACCAGAGGAATCTTGTCTGCCACAATCCGGTAAAGGTCGAGGTCAACAGTCAAGAGCGGGTTCTCCAGACGTGAAGACGGAGCGATTGTGTTGCTCTTCACACGAGAAACCACCCGGTCACAGTCCAATCACAAGCAAAACGACAAGGATACTGACTAGAATCGCACCTTGGCATAGCTCATTTATTTCTGGCCCTTTCATACAGTTGGCCAATGTAAATTGATACCTGCAAGAGGTATCAATGGGATTCGTTTTTTGTCCTTGTTTTGTAAGCCCCTTTGTAAGCCCTGTTGTAAGATGCAGAAGACATACACGCTATATGTCCTTGCTAGGAAACTACATTTGCAGCTTTCAAGCTGCTTTTTTTTTCAGCTTCCTTGCCTCCATGTCGGAGCAGAGTCAGCGTATTCCGGCTATTTATGAGGTGTCTTGCAGCGGCAAGTTCATTGCCGTAATGACACAGGAATGCTAATTCCACCGCCGCACGGCAAACGCCGGCTCGGTGTGGAAAACAGCCGCCAAACGTGGTGTGCATCAGGGCTGCGTGTCAGGTCAACTCCATCAGTGGTCCCACCGATGGAGGCTGGAGAATGAACACACCCTGGCTTTATACGAGCCACCAGGAGCTGTGGGCTGCCGCAGGCCCTGAGGTACATGGCCTGCGTTGGGAAATGCACTTTAATATGTATGCATGTGTACAAGCATGAATTATGAAGAATAGGCATTTTTTTCGAATGCGCCAGCCGAGCATTTGTGTCTAGTGTGACTTCTGCTGCAGCATAGAGACGGCAGCCGACGAAATGCAGACGCAAAGTGTATGATTCCCGTTGAACATAATATTTCCCTGTATTGTTTCGTCAGCAAATATTCCGTTTATAGCAGCCTTTTGCCGGATCTTCATGAGTGGATGATTAATATTGTTTTGATGAACAAACATTCAAATAACGATTGAATGTTTTATTGATATTGGCAGATGTATATGGTTGACTAAGGTCTGAACTCATATAACTGGCCAATGACGAAATACATTGCCAAACAAACAATCAATAAATAAAAAATATTTGCTTAATTTCGAATATACGCTTCATGGTTTGTGAGTATGGTAAATACAAACACCCACATAGTGTAGAATACTGCCCTCATACCCAAATTCATACAACTGCACATGCACACGCGCACACATACACACCTTTCGGTTTTCCTTAAACCCTCGTAGGTGGTAATTTAAAGCAGAACATATTTCCCTACTACTAGTGTAGGTATGAAAGTCCAACCAGAAAGTGAAAACACCTTTCATGAATGAATGCCAATTCATGAGTGGTTGACTCACCCACTAAAGATATGCGGTGAAGATGAGAGATGTGACGCATTCTGGAATCGATCCCGGGTCCACCGAAGCCTGCTGTTGTTGTTGTTGTTGTTGTTGTTGTGTTTTCTGTTAAAGAGAATTTTGCATGTTAATATACAGCAACATCCATTCACACATTACCACTAAACACAATCACAAAATGATGACTCCATGTGTTCACGTTTACAATTACTCACAACTACTGTCAGTCATGTTGAGGAACATTTGAAACCATCTCACCCCCCCTTCACTGTGAGGCTCTAGTCCCCCCCCCCCCCCAATCTCCTCTCAACCAAATAACAGGATGTCAACTTTCTCTGTGCCAGAGGTCAATGACCTTCCAGGCAGAAGACCCCGTCACCATCCTGCTACGGCTTGAAGCGATTCCTGCCTTCTGCTGGCCTACTTCCCCTCCATCCTCCACCCTCCACCCTCCACCCTCCACCCTCACCCTCCCTCAGCCCCTCGGACCAGACAGAGAGTCAAACGGGATTGGGGGGCTGCGAGAGCCGGTGGGCTCCAGAGATTAGGAGCTCATTATCATCATGGACTAGAGGCGGTCTTCAGGAAAGGAGAGGATAGCAGTAAAGTGGAACAAGATGAGCTGTAAGTCCCCCCCCTCCGCCCCTTCCTTCTCCTCTTCCTTCCCATCTTCCTCTTCCTCCTCCTTCTCCAGCTGATAAAAGAACCAGGGATCCATTTTTTTTGCGAAGTGCCCAACAGGCCTTTTGCATTAGGAGTTGGACACACCCTCCCCTGTCCTCCTTTCGTCTCTCCCCTTCTCTACGGTGGTTCCCGATTGAGCTCATGAATATGGATCTAAGATCTCTGCTCTGATTGGCTGAACTGACTTCCTGTCTTTAGAAAAATCAAGGAAACCACGGGTGAGGGGTTGCATCTTGCTAAGTTTAGTGTTGTTGTGTGTGTGTGTGTGTGTGTGTGTGTGTGTGTGTGTGTGTGTGTGTGTGTGTGTGTGTGTGTGTGTGTGTGTGTGTGTGCGTGTGTGGCTTTCTGTGTCTGTGTATGTGCATGTGTGCATGTGCGTGTAAGTGTGTGTGTTTCTGTGTGTGCATATTTGAGTGTGTGCACGTGCTTGTGCTCTTCAAACAACAATTTCCAATGTTTAAACTGAGACAATATTTCATGTCCTCCAAGAGTCTTCTGGTGTGGTTTTGTTACATAAACAGCCAAATCCTGAGCATAAGAAAAAGGTTTGGAATAGATTCAAATCATACACTACAGTATTCTTCCCAAATCATTCACAACAAGGACACAAACAAGTATTCATTCAACCCACTCCAGGTCATTCATAGTAGAAGGAGCAAAGTTATGAAGCATTATTCACTGTGTGTAAATTGAATATGTAATATAACATTAACAACCACAACAACAACAAATACTGTGTTATTCCTTTGTAAGTCAGAATCACACAGGTGTTGTTTATACAGAGAGAAACACGCCAGCCTTCTCCCTCCTAAGATAGCATCGCAATATCTCTCCCTCTCTCCCGCCCTCTCTCGCTCTCCCCCCCCCCTCTCCCCCGCTCTCTCTCACAGCCTTAACATTGTTCCAACGCCCACGGCTCGTGTGTGAAGCCACCCCAGAAACGGTGAGCAGGCAGACAGCAGGCTGACCAGCCGCACTCACAAGCCATCCCCACTAACGTTAGCCTCGTGAAAGAAGTCTCTCTCTCTCTCTCCCTCTCTCTCAGCTATCTCATTCTCCTCCCTCCCTTCTTCCATATCTCTTTCTCTCTCTCCAACCCAAACACACTCTCTCCCCATCTGACCCCCATGCCACGCCCTCTCACCCCCATGCCACTATAATATAAACTGGCAAGTTAATACTTGACTAAAATAGACAAAAATACACCAAAATAATATAATTGTTTTGTCACAGATCTGCACACATGGTAAGCACTTGATTGTTTTTAACACTGCACTCTTCCTTGGCTTTGTTTTCTCATACAAGTGTACATGTAGACATGACAAAGCTGTATATGCTCATGCATATGACTCATTACTTTTCCATTTATTTGTTGTCAGACTGGTCATGTCAGAGTCAAACAATTCTGATATGGAAATAGGGCTACAGAGAATGTATGATCTACCAGAGACACAAAAATATAGATCATTTTATCTTACATTTAACTTAATGTGAAACTATTTAAACACCATTATTAATTTGCATTGGAATAAAACATCATTCATGTTACTAAGCCTACGTGACTCTCTGCAAACAGCCTACAACTTAAACAAAGATACAGGGCAACAGTTTGAGGATAATGGTGCCAATCAGTGATGAGCATCCACAGCCTCTCAGTAGCAGCCTCTCAGCACCTCTATCGGGGTCCCGCTGATATCGTAGGCTGATAGCAGCTGAGCATCAAACTCCGATGCAAATAACAAACCAAATCTAATCCCAAGCATACACAAAAAGACAATACCCTTTGGTTTGTTCAGAGATTAAAATGATGAAAGCTTTGCGATGTAGCCTATACGGTAAGATCAGTGTTGGAGCAGCGCACTGTGCGATAGAGAAACCAAATCAAAACAAACATACCTTTTCGCGTCAAGGACAATTCAGTCGATCCGTACGCTGTATGTCTGGCTGTGTTCACCAGGCTGCTGTTGGGTACTGCGGTTGTTGTAGCCTAACACTCACTACATCTGTACAGCGCTCTTTAAAAATACTTTCCCAACGTGTAGAAAGAGGGGAACTTTCAGAGCGTAGGACCTGGGCTACTTTATGTTGTGCAGTGTGGATGAATGCCCTTCCCGGCTGAGTGAGGGCTCCCACCTCTGACGTCTTGGAGAAGTGCACAGGTTCTGCTCCGCGTCCGAGGTGGTGTTTGGTCGGGTTTTGGATTTCCCGAGATAACGACCACTGAATCACGGTCCAGAAGCTTTCTCAAGCGTATAAGGTGATCGTCTGGTCTGTTGCCCACGCAGCGCATTAAAAGAGTGACTAGTTTATGTAGTTTTCTTTTCTATGGATTCCATCCGTAAAATGTTTTACAGAGGCACACACATGACTCAAGCTTGTGACGTGCGGATTATTATTTGGCATTACCCTCACACCCTAACTACATTGGAGCTGAGTCGATGCTTGTATTGGCAGGTCCCCATGCAAGACACACCACCAGACTTCACAAGTCTGCTATAAGCTAATGAGTTGCGTACATTCAGATGGGTGTGTTATTGTAATGATACACCAATTAATTTAAATTTGTTTTTATTTGATGTAGGTACAGGTAGAGGAGCAAGACATAAGCCCACTTAGGTTCTTCAGATTTAAAAAAATGTTTTCTAGACAGTAAGGACAATCATGGGGCAGACATTTTGGACGTCATTCATGCAGTTAAACGCTTTTCTGTGATGCTGTATATTTTTCTGTGTACAAATCTTTATAAATGGTCAATCCAAATATTGCATCTCTACTAAAAGGCCTGACAATTATAGTAAAATAACATTGAGAATGACAGAGACAATGCATTATTAACACTGACCGGTGGCCATGGAGATTAATGGCCATTGTTAAAATGATACATGCATGTCAATTTATCCCATGAACATTTTTACAAAATGATCTACGTAATAACATAAATTAAGAAAAAGATGAAAACTATTTAAACATGACTATACATGACGCATGATTGTCAAGGCATGCCATGGACATTTCTTAAGAACAGCAACACATCGCAAAGTTCATATTGAACGACAGAATATCAGCAACTGATTGGTCTTGTCAATGGAGTAAACTTTGATGTGCAAAAAAAAAAGATAACTCTGAAAACCCCCAAAAATGTTGTTTAGCGCAAAAATAAATAGACCTGAATAAAGGCTACACATCTATGAAAAGCCCATTAAAAACTGCACAGGGGAATCAACTTTACTGACATAAAATTTGCAAGTTCAAGCTCAAGTTAAAAAATGCAGGTACAATGCAACAAACTACCAGACAGCAGAACCCACGACCAAATAAGTGACCCAGCCAGATAATGGTAAGTTGATAAGAATGTGTCTGAACTGTAGAATAACATCAATGGTGACCCAAACGTGGTATCGACCCCCTGGCTAGAATCCTAATGCTGCTCTTGCACAGGTTAGATCTTGACAGTGTTGGCGTGTTTTTTGCACAACGGCTTGTCCATTTTGGAGAAGAACGCCTGGCCTTCCAGACTGGTGCTGCAGACCTGTGGAGCACACATACACACACACACACACACACACACACACACACACACAAAGATACACACACACACACAGACAGATACACACAGATACACACACACACACAAAGATACACACACACACACAAAGATACACACACACATACACACACACACACATGCATACAAACACACACATTCAGACACAAGCACACACATACCCACAAACAAACAGACACAGTTATTAAAATGTGTTGGTAGTTAATTCTACATTATTCGGATATCATTTTGAGATTGTCATAACTACCTCTATGTTTACAGGGTACGTACCGTGCACACAAAGCAGGTATCATGCCAAGTGAAGCCCAGGGCATCAAGGAATTTATCCCCAGCCTCAATGGGGAAGTCGCAGCCATGGCAACTGGTCCCAAACAAAGTGTAATAATCTGCAAATTTGAAAAAACATTGTTTGGTTTAAAGTAACAGTTTACTGTGTGATTATAATCGGCCTACCATTCGGGCAAAACC
This sequence comes from Pollachius pollachius, assembly GCF_949987615.1. Taxonomy (NCBI): domain Eukaryota; kingdom Metazoa; phylum Chordata; class Actinopteri; order Gadiformes; family Gadidae; genus Pollachius; species Pollachius pollachius. The sequence goes on along the minus strand of NC_136937.1, from coordinate 10,944,542 downwards.
ACACAAAGAGACATATGTTTGTCTTTCCGTGGCAGGAGACGAGTAAGCTGAAGCGCAACCATGCGGTAACGCAACCCCTGATGTACTTGATGGTTGATAGGAAAACAGCAGTTCTCTAAACAACCGCAGCATGTTCAAACTTTTCTGCGGCTCCTCCCGAAAAAATAATCCAATCCGTCAACAATATGGAACAAAGAAAATCTTCCCTGGAATCATATCCTTTCGAGGAGTACAAAATATAACAGTTGCATGCATTTTTGGGAACTGAAGTCAATGGGGCAGTAGAGCTATGGTGTGTGACTGACTCCCAAGCCGGAAAGGTTGGGGGTTTCGAAACCCTACTGTCCAAAGTCTAGATCCACATGCCAACACGTCCATGAAAAGAGGCAGAAGCCTGAGTTTATTGTGAACTGTTGTCTCCCACTGATACCCCGCAATGGCTCCCTGTGTCTCGATCCCGTACCTGTCTCACAGTACGGCTGTCCGTCCTCCATGTGGAAGGTGTTGCCTCGGATGGGCTTCTGGCAGGAGACGCACACGAAGCAGTGGACGTGCCAGGTCTGCTTCAGGGCGTTCATCACCTCCTACGACAACACAGAATAGTGAAGGGGGAGATTGCTGTAAGTCTGCATATGCTTGTTCATTTTTGGGGATAAAAAATAAAGCATTTATCTATGTGTTTCTGTTTCTGTCTGTCTGTCTGTCTGTCTGTCTGTCTGTCTGTCTGTCTGTCTGTCTGCCTGCCTGCCTGCCTGCCTGCCTGCCTGCCTGCCTGCCTGCCTGCCTGCCTGCCTGCCTGCCTGTCTCTCTCTCTCTCTCTCTCTCTTCTTCTCTCTCTCTCTATCTCCCGCTACTGTATTCTTCTCCCTCTCTCTTACTCCTTTCCTCTCCCCCTCTCTCTCTCTCCCACCCTCTTTTTCTCCCTCTCACACCCCCTCTTTCCCTCTGTCCCTCCATCCCTTCCTCTCCCCCCGCTCGTTTAATAACAGCAGTGAAATATAAAATTCTATTGACTTACACAGACCTCACTCATACACCCAACGTCCTCGCCTCTTCAGACCCCCTTAAACATGTGTGCGGGGCCTTCTATACCGACTGTGTGTGTGTGTGTGTGTGTGTGTGTGTGTGTGTGCGCCCCCGCCCCCTCCTCACCCCTAGGATCTTGTGCTGGCAGCTCTTGCAGGTGGGGGCCAGGTACTGCTCGTAGCAGTGCACGCAGAACACCTGTCCGCGCTCCTCCACGAAGCCACAGTCCACCAGGGAGCCGTGGCAGTGGGAACAATTGAACTCCTCGGGGTGCCAGGACATGCCCATGGCCACCAGGAAGGGGCCCCTGTGGGGGGGGGGGGGGGGGGGGGGGGGGGGGGGCGACAGGGAAAGGACCACAGAGAAGTTACGTTTTTTTTACATTTTGTTTTTTAAAAGCCGCAAAGTTCATGCAGCCTTAATTATAAAGGCGTGAATGATATAAAGACGAGGCATTCATACTATTATACACCGGCTTAAAAAGCTGCGTTTTTTATGTTCGTTGAAGTGAGATCAAACATGAATTTGGAATACCAAACCCGTACCCAAAGCCATGGATTTGACCACGGATGTTGGACTGTGTGACGACTGTAGGACAGTAGGAACGGACATGTCGTCCCACAGTCCAACATCCGCCCTTCTCTACCTGATGACGGTGTTGCACTTGTTGCACATGGGCGTACGGGTGCCGGCGGGGATGTGCTCGGCCCTCTGCACCAGGGAGTCCAGGTCCTGGGGGTGGGGCTGGGGGGTGGGCCGCTGGGGACCCTGGGGGGCCGTCTCCGTGACCTTGCCAAACGAAGGCGCCGGGCGGGCTAGGCCTTTAGGAAAACCTGGAGGTGGGGGGGGGGGGGGAGAAGGTGGTCATGTTATATATGTGAGGATAATGAATGATAATCACCACAATCTATAATTGTTATTTTTCATTTTACACATTTGATAAGCATTGTGAGAAGAAGTAGTATTAATACTAGTCGTAACAGTAGGAGTAGTCTTTGTGGTAGTAGATTTAGTTGCCGTACTAGTAGTTGGGTGGGACTGGAGCTACTTCCACCGAACACTGTGTACAGGTGTTTCAGAACTAAGTGAACCTCGTTAAGAAGCCTGATCGTAGAACGCCAAACCTTGTATAGAAGCCTTAATCAGCAGGTGTTCTAACTTAAACTTGTTAAGAAGCCTTAATCAGCAGGTGTTCTAACTTAACCTTGTTAAGAAGCCTTAATCAGCAGGTGTTCAAACTTAACCTCATTAAGAAGCCTTAATCAGCAGGTGTTCTAACTTAACCTTGTTAAGAAGCCTTAATCAGCAGGTGTTCTAGCTTAACCTTGTTAAGAAGCCTTAATCAGCAGGTGTTCTAGCTTAACCTTGTTAAGAAGCCTTAATCAGCAGGTGTTCTAGCTTAACCTTGTTAAGAAGCCTTAATCAGCAGGTGTTTAAACTTTACCTCATTAAGAAGCCTTAATCAACAGGTGTTCTTTGTCAAGCTTGTTAAATAGCCTGAATCAGCAGGTGTTCTAGAACTAACTCAACCTCCTTAAGAAGCCTCAATCAGCAGGTGTTCTAACTTAACATCGTTAAGAAGCCTTAATCAATAGGTGTTCAAACTTAACCTCATTAAGAAGCCTTAATCAGCAGGTGTTCAAACTTAACCTCATTAAGAAGCCTCAATCAGCAGGTGTTCTTACTTAACATCGTTAAGAAGCCTTAATCAGCAGGTGTTCTAGAACTAACTCAACCTCGTTAAGAAGCCTTAATCAGCAGGTGTTCTAACTTAACATCGTTAAGAAGCCTTAATCAGCAGGTGTTCTAGAACTAACTCAACCTCGTT
>NC_136937.1:10929455-10941488 GCF_949987615.1 Pollachius pollachius | reverse complement strand
GCCACCTAGTGGTTCAAATAAGCAACTACACACAAATCCTCAAAACGGACTGATGATAAAAAAAAGGACACGTGCATGGCTGTTGTAACTAACTCAGATACCATTGCAGTAGCATTATGATACAGAAAAGCATGTTACGACCTGCTCCTTTCAATGTAAGATCGGAAATATATTTATACTTTATCTATGTCCAAGTCATTTAGAGGATGTCAGGCTTATCTCACAGAGCATCGCTGGAACCCCTATTTAGCTGAGTAGAGCCAGCGGCGTTTTATTGGTTGGTTCTTACATCAGGCCAGTGGAAAGGTACCTGTACCTACGCTTGTTTATTAGCCCAGTTTCAAGTAAAAAAAAGTCTATTTTTATTTAATTTTTTCTGTGACTTTGACTGTGTCCCAATTGCGAGGAGGCTTCAAAATTAGTTGGCAAATATGCAGGTTATATTTTAAACACACACATGAAAGGCAAGGCATAATTACAATATACTTATAAGCATAATTATTATTTGTCTAACAGCCAAGCCCGTACCTGATGCAGAGCCAGGCTGGCCGGTGGGCTTCCCTTGGGGAGGGGGGCCGTTGAACCTGGGCGGAGGGACCCCCGTCCCGTTTCCATTCCTGGGGGACCCGGCGGTCTTGGAGAAGGTCTTGGTGGCCGGGGAGGTGTAGGCTCTGGGCGTGGCGTCTTCGATGACCTCTCTACACACACACACACACACACACTTTCATATAGTAGGCCTACAGCATTGTCTGATCAATCAATCAGAAATACACACAAGAGGTGTGCTTGTGAAGACCGTCAAGAAAAGGCGTGTTTTCTGCGGCTCTGTTTTGATTAACACTCAGGTCTCCATGGTTACCCCCCTGAGAAGACATCTCTATTGATTTAACAGCCCAGAGAAATTAGTGCACAGATGGGCTCGACAGTTTGTTCAGAGTAATTTGATTGGACAAGGGGCATTACATGAGTGATGCAATGGAGTATAACAATGGGTCTTTAATGTGTACCACATGTGGCACAGGTGTGCACTGCAGGTGTTTCTCATTACCGTCTATTACGTTTTGTAAGCGACGATCGGAGGCCGTAGGGCGGCACCACACATGCCACCAAAGCGACCGTCAACAGACTCAGATACATATAGATAAATGTACATGCATACAAATTAGCCGGCCTGCGTTAAACTGTAGACCACACACACCGTAGCAAGCTAGCGTGCAGGGACATGTTTACGTGTTGCTTGGCTTCCATCCAGTCCCAATCCAGTGGTGGAACCTGTTTGTGTTGGCGGAGCCGAATAACTGATTGAACACACACATCATAATGTGTTGTCGCTTATTAGTGTCAACGGTTGTCTTAAAGCAATATCACACTCGAAGTGTTGCTATGCTGCATAGCAGCCCTGGGATCTGCCGCACTTGGCCTACAGCCTCATGGGCTACCTAAGACCAAGTAACAGCCGTGTTATATTCAGTACAACAGCACTCCCTCTTGTGGGATGCTGCTCCAATAACCTGCCCTGGTTCAGACGTTACATGGGCTCATTGACATAATCTGTACAAACTGGAACATTTTTTCTTAAAGTCTGAAATTGCAAGTGGCCTTTTTATGTGTTTGCCAACTCAGTTGGTCATTTGAGTTGTATGTCAGATTGTATCACGTGTGACAACAATATTTGACAAATGTCAAATAAAAGTCAAGGACAGTTGGTTGGACCAATCACATCTCAAGATGGCCGGTGCCACCCCATTGGCTAGGCCCTTGAGTAAGGCCATGGCAAAACGTTGATTTTCCTCATTAAGACACACAGCCTTCCACGATAATGGACTGACTAGGGGCTCTGCGACGATAGGCGATATCCATTACATTTAATTAGCTGGAAGCTCATTGACACACTGAAGTAATCAGGCCAATCATGGTCTGCTTTGATTGAATCAGAAACGGTTTGTGATGAAAACCACAGTCAGATGAATCAGATTTGCCCATTCAGGCCTGGCTACTCTCCCGGGAGCTGTCAACCAAGGAAGATAACGATAACACTAAGGAAGAAAATATCGCACAGCCAAATGTAACAGAGGCTGTTAAGGCTTCCTTTTTAAACAAAGGTAACATAAGATACAGCAACATGAGACTGCGTACTTACCGACTTATTATTTAAGAAAACACATTTGGAAAAAAAGCTTCCCGAAATTTGATTTGTTTCGTAAAATAGAAAAAATGGCAAATTGCTGAAACGCAGGCCAACAATGGGCAGTTGTGTGTGAAATCACCCCATTCAACAGATGTTGGACATTACAGTGGTATAACACTAGCTTGTTTGGGTTCTCTTTTCCTAAAGCCCATTTGTTAGACCAAGTTACTGTCAGGGCTTGGGCTGAGCCCTGCTGCCTACATTACCAGAAATCTGATCAAATCCTACAGGGGAAACACCATTTTTGATCTAAGTAGATAAATCCAAAACCGTTTCCCTGCTTTCCTGCCCGACTTACTTACCTTGAAAATAAAGAGCAATTTGATCTGATCTAAAACCCAATATCCAACAATATGTTCACCATTGCAGTGGAGGAATAATAGTATATATATGATATTCTTATTCGTATTCTAACATTGCTACAATCTATCTGCTACAGCACAAGTGAACACTACTGAGCCAAAGGCAGTCTGCCTGCAATAAATCCCATTAAGTGGAAATTGATTTTTTTTAAATATCCAATGTTTTATGACTAGATTTTTAACACGATTGTAAAAATGTCTACATCAAAGTGGCTTGATTGAGCTAAAGTTATCTTTAAGGAACGTAAACCACTCATAAAATCCCATTGCAAAACCCACTCAAAAAGCCATATAGTTTAAATGGCATATCTCCAAGAAATGGAAAGACAGAAAGAACGATAGGAAAAAAGTGAAAAGACAAGAAATAAGGAAACGTTTTAGACCAGCTGCAAGAAGAGGTTTTTATTGAGGTATGATAACAGAACGGTTGAAATATGCAATGGTTAGTGCAGAGAATAGAAGAGAAGCAAACTTAAACCAGCTAGGTACAGAGTATTTAAGGTGGAAAGAGAATACAGATAGTACATAGAAAGAAAAGAGTAAACTGTAAAGTGGGATATGTATACCACTGTACAGCAAAGTAAGAGTACATGCCTTTGTATATATATATATATATATATATATATATATATTAAGTTTATCACGCAGAAATATCTGGCTTTGGTTTGTGTAGTTGTTTTTAGATACCATATTATCTAATACAGGTTTCTATGTGTATAATCAATCATTTTAAAACTTCACACTTAGTAATACATGGCTGAAAATAAAAAAGTGGAACTTGAAATATAATTATTTCAAACTGCAACATATTCTACTACACATTTAGCACCCGAGCTGAAACCCCATGGTGCCAGTCCCTTAGCTTGTTGTACTTGTGACCTATGACCTCTGCATCCAACTTGGAAAGCCTTATTCGCCGGCAACAAGTGATGAATGAAGGAAAGGGAAAATGAAAACAATTTATAGAGAAAGGTTTTTAAATAACAAAGATGTGAAAAGAGAAAAGCAGGGGTTAACAGCAACAGAAACACCAGGAAAGTCCCTACAAAGCTACATTTGAAGGCTTAAATATGGAATGAATGGTAATATGAACTTCATATGATAATGACTATAATATGCTACTGAGCGGTATTTCATTATGGTGAAGGAAATAAATCTAAAGCTACTGTAATTGGTCTAATCGGCATCACTACTAAAATACCATCAATCCTACTCTTTGATTGGTCCTCGTATGAGGGGAAAACTGTTATTATGAATTAGGCTGACCCATTACATAGAAGTTTTTGTGTGTGTGTGTGTGTGTGTGTGTGTGTGTGTGTGTGTGTGTGTGTGTGTGTGTGTGTGTGTGTGTGTGTGTGTGTGTGTGTGGTTACAGCTGGCTTCTACAGCTACCATTCAGAAGTGAGCCACTTAGAGTTTGCAAATGAAACTTCCTCTGAACATGACTTCCTCTAGAGTAAACCCTCATACTCTCCAGGATATATAGTGTTGTTAGGCATATACTGTATATACTGTACATGTACAATTGAATCTGAAACTCTCACTTACACCAACATTCGACTGATTACTTACTTTTTTCCACTGTTTTGTGGGGCTTCATCTGCAGGAACAAGAAAAAAGGAACAACATTCAGATATGAAGCAACAAATGAACATATGAACTGTACATCACATCATATGACATTGAAAATAACATCGCTAGATAACAAAGCTAGGGAAGGACATTTGTTTCAGAAGCATTTTCTGTCTTATTTGTCCTATTTGTTGTTTTGTTAGTAGTTGCAGCTGATTGCTGTCTGCATCCTGACAGCAATCAATAAATCAAATGCTCTAGTCTAGACAAATACATTAATCATGGTTGGCTAAATAAATCTTTTATAAACCAACCTTAAATAAACTGATCTCTAAAACGGTAATGATGTTGAAAGATGACACTAATATCGAAAAAGATACATAATAGTAGAAAAACACAAATGCATACAAAACCAATACATACAGATATTAAAACATTCTCCTGCCTCATTGCATATACATATGTTCTATACGACTACCCACCGTTCTCAGTCCCGGTCAGCTGGGCCAGCATACGGAAAGACCTGGACTGGGACGTCCCGGACCTGGGATGCCAGTCCTCGGTGTCCTCGATCAGACGCTTCTTGCTGTCACTCAGGGCCAGGCCATGGGTCATCACCTCGGGCTGGACCTCAGCTCTCCTGCACGGCCCAAACAAAGGATAATGAGTAAGTACAGCTGTACACAGGCAGTGTGCCAGATTGGGACAGATTTCCCGCCCAATCTCCGTTGCCAGATTGGTCTGGAAATCTGGCCCAAACTGGCAACACGGTTTAAAGACACTGGATCGCTTTCTTTCTCTGTGGTGAATATATTCTACTAGGATGACGGGAACCATGTCCACACTTGAAATTGTAAAAAAAGACAAAGAGTCTATTTTGATTGAACTTAAATGACACAAAGAACAGCCAGGGGGTTAGTCAAAATACAAACACACGCCAAATAAAGTGCTCTTTGTTCAACGAGGAAGTGAAAACGTTAAATTATTTTTTGTGAATTCGTTTTTTTTGGGGGGGAGAGGGATTTCGATTTAGTTTTCTGCGGAACATAGTTTTGGGGTTTTACCTCCTGGGTGTAGTCGTTGGTGGGTTTCTATGGAAGGACATTCACAGCACAGAATGGAAAGCAGTTAAAGGTGGCGTAGGAACCAAAACCCCAAATTAGCCCCCAAAAAGTGGGGTTTCGTTGAGGGTGCTGTAAAGGTCACATGGATGGAAGGTATGACAACAGCTCTAAGCTATACTTACTTAGAGCTTGTATGAGAATCGCTATTAGGAAGAATAAAAACACCAACCGACTAGTCAGCTACAGTATCAGAGAACCGAGTAAAACTGCTTCAAACTGCGTTTTCATTTCCTGTTTCGCTGGGGTAAAGTATCCTGAATTATTTCCTTAAAAGGATATAAATGATTGTGAAAAGTTAAGTTGATGGAGAGGGGAATAAGTGATAAGTTAAGACTATTTTGAAAGCAACATATCTTATATTTGGCCACAAGGTGGAGGTAAAGAGCTAGAGAGAGCTCTGTAATGTTTAGGGTTAGAGTTAGGGTTAGGGTTATCATTAATAATACGACATTTAAAATATACATTACCTTTTCTTTTTATTGATTAGTCATTTTGAAGCACCTCAATACTATTATTAAGTTTATTAAATCAAATTAATTATCAAATTTCATTTGATTTTTCAGTTGTTTTTTTTCAGTTTGTGTGTGTGTGAGGAAACAGTTGATGCTTTGAGGGGTGATCCAATTCCCACGCCACCTTGCTAAGACAAAGTGAAGACAAAGTGGATCATTCGCATGGACTTATAAGAGCTTAGCGTCAGCCGCAGCAACACACTGAGAAGATAGATGGAGATCTGCCAGGGACTTCTCCAGCTCAGTCAACTGTGCCTAAGGAGCTTACAGCCCTATTATAGGTGACTATATCCCACTCACCACTGACTTACTACTACGGGGGGGTAGTTTCCGGTGACAACATGAGCGATTGTAGCATGAGCTAAACACAACTGGAGCGGAAATCCAAATTATTTACAGGACTTCAAAGTGTGCCCTTGAATCTAAAACAAGCATATAACTCAACCATTAGAGTGGGCAATTTGTGAGTGAGTGCAAGAAAACCCATGCCACGCAACGATTCACCAGTGAGCAGATGTCAATCACAAATACTAACTTGGCTGCTGTATTCACTTCCCCCTGGAGACAGAGAAAAGGTACATGGAAAAAAAGGTTCATGAGAGAGAGAGAGAGAGAGAGAGAGAGAGAGAGAGAGAAAACTGGGCAGAACAGGGTTTAAAAGCACCATAATGATTTCATTAAAACGGTAGTAAAACAAAGATTCTAAAACAGTTTCTTCATCCGAAAATAGCCCTTCTGAGAGCATGCGCTGATATGAACCAGAAGTGCCTCCAACACAAAAAAACACACTCAAACACACAAAATCGTGCAGCAGAACCGTGTTCTCGACCTCCCTTTGGTAACACTGCGTGTTAGCGGCCCCCCACGGGAGTGTAACTCACGATGAACACCATGCGATTCTTCATGACACTGCACCTCTGCACCCCCCGGGCTCTCTTTAACGACACCACCCCCTTCATCATCATCGTGGTCGTCACCACCCTCACCACGCCCGCTTTCCAGCGAACTCGTCTGAACCCGGTGATGGTGGCCGTGATAGTGGTAAGTGTTTACAGACGGGGGGAGAGCGACCATGTACCTACCGTTCCCCTCTCTCTCCGTCTCATCAACCCCATGGGACATAAAGGATTATCTCCTTTTGTAATCACGGAATGCCTTCTTTAGTTGTTTACAAAGTATCCGATTTCTAAAGTGGGTAGCACTTAGGGAATTGACGCTCTACTGAGTTCAGTGTTGATAAAGCATTGTTCCTAAATGAATATACATAATTATTATTATTATTATTATTAATAAGATATTGAGAAAATGGTTTATTGACGGTTTACAAAATACGTCTTTCATAATGTTTCATAAACAGTATAATGCTGCAAGTAATGATGAGTTCAGGTTGTCACAAAGCATTAGTTAAGTATTTTCTGGGAGTTCATATAAGGTGAGGTCTATATATGCCTAACTCCTTAAAATTATGTATTACTTGGTACTGCTGCAATGGTACTTTACCTACTTGACCTAATCATGAATTGCAGAATTATTTGGAATCCTAGAAATTCAATTATTTACCACAGCTAAATCAATGCTTCAAAGGTGCATTTGTTCTAGCGTGCCAGCCAAAGAATCGACCAACCGACCAAACCAGAAGTCAAACCGTAGCAAACCAAACCAAATGTCCCAGCCGGCCACTCTAAATTTAGCCTTGTTCCTCTTTCCACCAAAGGCCTTCCAGCTCCCCAGCGGTTAATTAGAAGCAGGTGACGGGACACTGGTGCCTTACAGGCAGACACACAGAATACCCTGGTTTGGCATGGCCTTCTACAAACTGTACTGGTCCTACATGGCGCGCGGCAGCAACAGCTAGCCGCTCGCCCCCGCTGTTTTTACTTGCAGCTCGGCCGTATCTCGGCTGGCGAAAAAAAGAAGGAAAAAGGGAATGCCTCTTCTAGCCTGTAATTCATCAGCGTGTATTGCGATGGTTTATGGGTTGTGTCCTGTGTTAGTTTTTCAACTGACAGGAGATCTGTCAGGGTTTTGTTGGTTTTTGATAGCATGGACACACAAGGGGATGGAAGGGAGGGAACCGAGGGGAGGAGGGGCGAGGGGGTGGGGGTGGATTCGGGGGGGGGGGGGGGGGGGTTGTTATGCCACAGCAGCACTTACCCGTTGGACTGCTGCTCGGGCAGGCCGCGCCTCTGCCCCATCACCACCTCGGTGGCGTTGACGTTGGAGTACAGGTTGATGGGCGTGTTGTAGACGGACGGCTGCGGCACGTCGGTGTGGGGGGCCGGGGCCGGCGGCACGCGCGCCGGGAACGAGGCGTTGGGCGACCGAGAGGAGGGGGAGGAGCCTCCAGAGCCAGGCCTGGCGGCCGTGGCGGCGGCGGGAGGGGCTAGGCCGGAGGACCTGAGGGGGAACGGGGGCTGCGGCGACAGCGAGGGTCCCGCCGGCGTGAAGGCGGAGGAGGCGGAGGGGATGGAGGCCACCACCGGGGGGGGAGCGCTGCCGCCGCCGGCCGCACCGCTGCCAAAGGGGCGGGCCGTCTTGTTGTAGGCGGCGTTGGCGGGCTGGGGGGACGGCCGGGTGATGGGGGCGGAGGAGGCCGGCCGGGGGATGGGAACGGGCTTAATGATTTCCTGAGTCTCGCCCTGGGAAGGGAATACAATAGGCGGACACGACAACAACAACACATGCAGCGGGGTGAAAAACAACACGCAAGCCGTGTGAACGCATGGGTGTGGTTAGCTGGGATCAAGCGCTCACACACTCAGCGGCGGTTTTTTTGTTTTAACGCCGTGCCGTGGTATGAGCCGATAGGACGGGCGGCGACGGAGGTGAAACACGACACACACGTGGAAAGTCAAACTGTGAGCTGACATCCTCTCAGAAGGGCACAGGGACATGTTGCGCCGATGAAGTACAATATATACGATTTCAAAACAATGTCGTTTCAAGCGGTATTCCTGGTCGTTATTTGAAATGGGAATACCAAACAGAGAGGGGTTCCTACCTTCGGCACGCTGGGAGCACTCGAGGGCCTGTGAACCAAAACAGAAATGTAGTTAAGTTACCACCCGACATGTTTCCAAAATATTTCACATATTGGGATTTGGCTCCACTTAACAACGAGCCCATTGCCCTACAGGGACAATATGGAAGAGTTCTTTTCAACCGTGCAGACTTTAAAAGAAAAACCGGCATGCTTTGAACGATTCCCTATACTTCACATTGAAGCTAGCATTTCACTTCCTGGATTATCTTCAGGGAGATCCCGAAAAGAAGAGAAGGGACGGCAATACAAAGGAACCTAGGCAGCCAACCAGCCTACTCTAAGGAGCTCGGCCTCCAATAGAGTCTCTCTAGTAGAAGTAGTACACATGGTGTATCCTCTCTCTCTCTCTGTCTCTCTTTCTCTCTCTCTCTCTCCCTTTCCCTCCCTCCCTCCCTCTCTGTCTTTCTCTCCCTCTCTCTCTCTCTCTCTCCCTCTCCCTCCCTCCCTCTCCCCCTCTCTCTCTCTCTTTCTCTCTCTCTCTCCCTCCCTCTCCCCCCCCCCCCCTCTCTCTCTCTCTCTCTCTCTCTCTCCCTCTCTCCCGCCCTCTCCCCCTCTCTCTCTCTCTCTCTCTCTCTCTCTCTTCCGCAGTGGAGGTGATGGTGAAACAAGAAACACTATGCTCCCTCCATTAGCCTGCTGGTGTTCCCGCGTCAGCTCTCCCTGAGCCTGGATTATCATCTCACTCAACCGTCCACTCTGACTCCAACCGCTCTCTCTCTGGGCAGTTCAGAGGGATGACTTTCCCAAAAAGCCGGTGTTTATCCACCGATCCGCCGAAGCTGTTGTAATGTTGATGTTGGACGCAAAAAGAAAGAGACCGTGATCATCTTGGATATGAAACCAGATAGCGAGATAGGAAATGCCATCTCCTGGCCTGCCAGGGCTTGTTACATCTTCTGGCTTGCCAGGGATTGTTTAGATTACAAAAAAAAAGTCCTTTGGAAACCTAGTTTGTGTTTTGGGAATACAATAGCAACTTTGTATGCGTTAAAAGCCGTTCCTCGTGACGCTCGGGGAAAATATGAGGCAAAAAATTGCATTAAATCTTGGTTACAATCCTCGTATGAATTATATTTCACAAACAGTACCAGCTTTCTTTGCAAGAAGTTGTGAAACTGCCACCCAAAGTCCTTCTCCGTAGCTGTGACGGAGCTGTGACACTTATATATAATTTCCGCCACTTGGCCAAACTACGGTTGATAACCACCCCTTTATCTTGGTCCCGCTTCATCCCTCAACGTACTATGATTACCAGAGAACACTGTGTTTCTAAGCAAATGCTTCACCCAATTCTTCATGTTAGCAACGTTAAACGTTAACTCGCCTTCTGTATTCTCTTCGGGTCGTTGAGGATGTGTTGTTTTTTCCAGGTTTACCACTGGTAAACTACCTTCCAGCAAAAATAGCATTCGAGGAGTTGAAACTGTCAACCAGACACTCAGCATACGTTCCTACCACTTAAGCTATCCTTCAACGCTGTCCTAATAACCCGTCTCATGCTGCATTTCAACCGGCACTCTCGCTTTCAACACTATAACACTGTCTATAGTGTAACATTGGTTCTGAAAGCGTCTGTAAAGCCCTACCTCTTGAATAAATTATAAGATCAGTGCTGGCAACCACTGGTTGTAACAGTTAAAAAAAACATGGTTGAGGTCTCTGCCAAAAAGACTTGTGAGGTATTGTAAAAAAAGAAAGAAAACTGACAAGAGTTCTTATTTCGTTCTTGAAGTTGGCCCCTGAAGAGTTGACCTTGAATCCAAGGCCTTGAAAAAACAATGCTCCCGCTCTGACTGTCAAACACCATGATGGACGAGTTCAACGCAAACTAGACTGTGTACGCCACACTCAATAAAACACTCACTTTCTTATAAGCTATTTTATCGTGGCATTTCAAAAACACACATTTATTCACAATTATATAAATAAATAAATGTTTCAGAGGCTTTCATAACTCTTAAATTGTTCTTGGATCCAATGTTAACGTTAAAGATGCCGATGTGTTTATCTACGTCTATAGCGTTCTATATTTTGACACACGTTCTAAAGATTAATGATGGTAGCCACAGTGGACATTAACTATCTATAAAAAAGGTCTCCACTTCTGTGTGCGTGTGTAGGCTCGTCGGCATTTTTCACATTATGAAAAAAGTTATGCAATGTCCTGACAATGATTGATGCAGCTGCTTGCAACGGTTCGATCCCATAATAGTCGTATAATGTTATCTGAATGTTAAACTCCTTGTATGCACTTCTGGACAGCGGCCAGCCCAAAAGCCCATGATGTCCATTTATATTTCAGAGATGTTGTGGAACATTTATCCAATGTTCCTGGAGAAAATACATTTTCCACCCTAGCATTCCTCTTTTGGCACCAATAATGAGTTTGTGTTGTTCTGTTGGGGGGAAACACAAGAGTGATTTTAAAACAAAAACTTTTGTTCATGGAAATACGATATCGAAAAATGCAAAATCACTTTTAATGTGAACCTTCTTTTCGGAAAATGTTTTGACTTAGATACACTGCTGTTCCTCTTTCTTCCCCTCTTCCTATTCACAGAACCATCTCTTGTACAGAAAATGAACCGTTGTTCTCCCTATATAGCACATAAGGCCGGCAGCTTAGCTTTAATACTGCGCCATTCAAACAGCACCAGTGCTTCCGGCTGGAGACACAGGCCCTAAACGAACAACTGGGTCCGGTCCAGCCCTGGAACTTGTCCACACAAAGGAGAGTTTTATCCCTCCTAAAGACAACACTGTGACTCAGCGAGGTCGCTCCTGGGGCAGAGGCCTTGCTCATATAGTCCTCTCCCTGTCTCTCTCTCTCCCTCTCCCTCTCTCTCTCCCTCTCTCTCTGCGATATTAGGAAGAGCGTGATGCTAATGGACACTCTTTCCCTTGTTGGTGTCGGGGCAAGTTTAGAAATGACACGCCAAAGCACCGGGCCCTACCCCGTTTTGGATTTTGAGCCAGAATTGCTGACGTCATCTGTGCCCACGCTTGCATCTCTTACAAATTCCACATTGCGACACGTTACGGTTTTTGGAACAGAGCTTTCGGGAAACGGTGATGTGGAAATATTATACTATATGAAAATTGAAAAACATCAAACTGCGCTTTTCCATAATAAATGATCCCCGCCCGTCCCCCGAGGGTCGTGTCTCTCTCTGCCTCTGTCTCTCCGTCTCTCCGTCTGCCCGTCTGTTCCCAACGTGCTAACTGAACAAAC
>NC_136937.1:10891955-10926955 GCF_949987615.1 Pollachius pollachius | reverse complement strand
AATACTGCACGCTCCCACAGAGACACAGAGAACCAAGGATAGGCGAGAGAAAAAAAGACTTGTGACGTGAGAGCATGTGGCAGTGAGACTTAAATAAGAGAAAACGGTGGTCATTATGGAGGAGATGACAGGGCTATTTATAGAAGCAAGTCGAGTTAACATGTCCCAGAGCCTGTTGTTATTTATCTTGGCTAGCTCGGTCCCGTGATGTTTACAGCCTGAGGCACTAGGTATGCGTTCTTGTAGATAGGATTTACAGTAGGTCTATTTCAGGCCGCTTACTCATTTTTGCATATACAGCGGTATAGCTCTGTCACATGACATTCCAACGTGATCGCACAAACTCACATATTATACGACTACATGTACTACTGCAGTAACTTTACAGACGACTCATAAATCAGACAAATGCGCAATAACAAAATTCCTAGCATGTGGGAATGTTAACTTATAGCATTGACACTGTATATATATTTCAATTGTATTTCTTTAAGCTAGAACATTCAAACATCGCTGGCCCATTACCCAACCCAACTCAAAGTCTCTGCGTTCCTTTAGATGTGGTGGTTAAAAAACAAGCATATCTATATGTATGAGATCATAGCTGATGCCTGAACGAACATGAGCAGGACAGCACCACAGGATTCTCTCTCTGCATGACATCTGGCCTACTGTTCCACCACCGCCTGCCTGTAACGTTAGCCCGGCCACACCACATGCAGGCAGGTCTGTGTCTGGGGCTGCTTCTGGACAAGTATGGGCCACAGATGACCTTCATGTCAATCACGCAGCCGGCCTTCTTCGTGCATGGCGGTGAACAGCAGGTGACCGTATGGAAACAGGCCGTGGTCTCTCCTCATCAGAATAGATCTCATCACAATCTGAAACCGTCTGCCGGCCGGCTTCGTCCTTTTCGAATCGTCGTCTACGTTCCGTTGCGTTTTCAAAATCGTCAAAGTTTACGCGTGTGAAGAGGCCACAACTGAGAGAATCCGGAGAGTGGTTGATGTCTAAGGCTGTGTCCGAGGAAGGGTTAATCTTCTAAACTTGAAGTATAACACCGTTTCATGCACAACATCATTAGAAGGGCTAAGATGCCAACACCTCCCCCCTTTTTCCTCTTTCTCAGCCCAAAATGCATTTTTTTAAATGTCATGGAGTTCGAATTTGAGCTGAAACACTGGCTTCACTTAACCTAATTTGTGTGGTGGGTAATGTGTGAATGAAGGCAGACTGACAGAATGAAAGGAGAGGTTTGAACTTTTAACATCTCCGCATGAACCAGTGCTTGTCGTTCACACTTTCCCCTCTGCACTGTTTACTCTAGCTCTTTATGAGAGAGGTGCGACTGGACAGGTCGAGGGTCACACATACGCACACCCACATACATATGCGGGCGCCAACACAGCCACACACAGTAGACAGGTCAAAGGTCAGCATATCATTAAAACACAGGCACATTCCCCGGCACCCACACCCACACACACCACACACCACACACACATGCACACGCACACACACACACACACGCACACACACACACACACTCCCAGTGCTGTTCTTCTCATAGTGTGTCAGAGAGCGGGTGCTGGCCTGCTCTGGGGAGCGTTCCCCGTCTCTATCTGTTTTATCTTTGAGGTTTTGGAACCAGGTGTCCTCAACCACCGTTTGCTCGGGAGGCGTGTTTGATTACGCCAAGTCGCATATTTCAATGACAATAAATAAACAGCAATTATCATTCCTTCCTGAGGCGACCGGCCGCAATCATTTGGAAAAACCTCTCCGGGCGCTTTTCAGGGGAGCGCTTTTATTTCTGTTCTTTCCCAAGAAAAAAGTTCCACAAAGAAAAAAAAACAATTCAGTTATTCTGCCGGTGGTTGCAGAGCGTGCCGTGAAATTATTGAATACTGCTAAAAAAAAAAAAAAAAATCATTATTTTAAACAAATTGCTAGGCTTGCTAATTATAGAGACGTCTGACACTTAACAGCAAAGTCTGGCCGAGCTGGGACGGCCGGGATGTTATACTAGGGCATATAGAACAACATGATTCTATGGTCATGCTGGAGTATACACTGAAACACTGCAGACAATTTGTGCATGGATTTTAGCTAATGATTCCACGTCAAGGGCAGGAGCTCAAGCCACTTCCGAACCCAGCCGACCTTAACGTTTCGTGGCCCATTTGTACGTCTGAAGTTTCACACAGCCCCTACTTTTGGCATAGATGTGTGAGTGTCTGCCTCCCCGATCCCCAGGCACTGTTTTAATCCTATCAACATCTGCCGGTACCATCAATGTCTGCTAGTTAGCAGGAGAAATCTTTTGGCTACAAACCGGTTTGTATACTGGGGAACTTTCATACCTTTTGGATTACTTTAGTAAATTTACATTTACATTTACATTTAGGGCATTTAGCAGACGCTTTTATCCAAAGCGACTTACAATAAGTGCATTTGTTACAATAAGTACATTTGTCATAAGAAGTGAAACAATATATCGCTGTCGGTACAGTAAAGACGTTCATAGAACCAAGTGCAAGTATTACAATCGCTAGGCTAACCCATTCCCTGTGTAAAGCAGCGATAGCAGCTACTGTAGATGCTACACAATTAAGTACCTTGAATAAGTGCAATGTACAAGTGCCAGGACGTACAACATTCAATGGTGGCTGTGCATTGGTTTCTATGCAGAGTCGAGATGAACTCTGAACAGGTGAGTTTTGAGTCTTTTGCGGAAGCTGGTGAGCGACTCTGCGGTCCTGACATCGGTAGGGAGCTCGTTCCACCACTGAGGTCCCAAAACAGAGAAAAGTTGTGACTTTGCTGATCGACCTTTGCTTGCTCTTAGCGATGGCGGTACCAGACGTCTAGCTGAGGTAGTTGAGCGGAGGGATCGAGCTGGGGTGTGTGGCTTTACTAATGCTTTGAGGTAGGCAGGGGCAGTTCCATCGACTGCCTTGTATGCCAGTACCATCATCTTGAATCTGATGCAAGCTATTACAGGGAGCCAGTGGAGGTCTCGGAAGAGGGTGGTTACATGTGAGAACTTTGGTAGGTTGAACACGAGGCGCGCTGCCGCATTCTGGATGCGCTGCAAGGGTTTAATCGCAGAGGCAGGGAGTCCAGCCAGGAGTGAGTTGCAGTAGTCGAGGCGGGAGATGACCAGTGATTGGACTAGAAGCTGAGCTGCTTCCCTTGTGAGGAAGGGCCGGATCCTGCGGATGTTGTAAAGTGCAAATCTGCAGGATCGGGCCACCGCAGTGATGTTTGCGGTGCAGCATAACTGATTGTCCAACACTACACCAAGGTTTTTGGCAGTTGGAGAAGGAGATACAGTGATGTTCTCAACAGTGACCAGTAAATCCATGTGTGGGCAATCTTTCCCTGGTATCCCTATAGTAAATCAAGCATTCCTGATCAAATATCTGTAGCCTTTAAATCAGCAATATGCTGTGACTGCATATGCATATCAGGCGACCCCAGGGTTAAGAAACCCTTAACCAAAACCCTTCAATATGGACAACATCTTAACCAAAACCAGTCAGCCTGTTCCACTTAAAAACAAAATTGAATTGACTCAAACAGACACTGACAAATTGAATCAAATTAAAATAGATACTATCAGAAGTCCACCCATACACACAAACACAACATTGGAATCATCACTCACTCAGCGAATGGTTCATATAACTTTACAAAAACACACCTTATCAGATGGAGTTGACTGAATTATACAAGTTCAACATAGAATACACAAACGTCTCCACCCTACTCAACTATAACGACAATGACTAGATAATTTGACTGTTATTTCACTGTAACTCAATAATATCATTATATCATGGATCGTGGTACACCAGGGCCAGAGGTCACAGGCTTTAAAACCAAACAAAACAAGGTACAATGTCTGAGGAACATTGTTGCTGCCTCCCCCCACCCACTTTTTTAATTCCGCTCCATATCTAGGGAGCTGATCTGAGTTTCTGGCTGGGAGAATGTGAACCAGGACCGTGTGACATCACAGTCGCAGAGTTAAGAGAACATTATTCATTCTCAAGGCCCCCTTGGAATGTTATGAGGCCTCAAAGACGGAGTATCAGTAATCATCCAGCTCATAAATCACACTTCTGCGAGGATGAGAGAAGCTTGGCAGATGCTGTTTTTATTCAGCTTGTTATTCTCGCCCTAGATAATATTATTAGAACAATTAATGTGATAAAAATCGGTTTTATACTTCTGATATATTGAATTTCATTCTAAAGTGGCAATTAACATAAACACATGAAGCTTTATTAGATAATTAAAATGTTATTACATGGTTATACTTAAAGCCATATCAGGACATTGGGATATAAATAGAGGAGATGCATTCACTACATTTCATGACAAGACATCTCAGACCTGTTGCTGACATGGATGTGAAATACTATTGAGACGATCTAGCCAACAGAAGCAGTAACATTCGTTGACAGGTATTTTAAATTTATAATGAAAGCCCTATCGTATTTGTAGGGAATGACTGCTGTATTTGCATGCCCATGTTAGCTCATTTGAAACTGCTCGATTAAGCTTATCTTTCCTCGCTTCAGTCTTTGGTTGTGCCGGTGCGATTCACCTCACTGCGTTTTCAAAATTGAATATCAGCGTTAGCTGTGCCAATATAGAACGGATCGCTTCTAGCGTGGGAAACTATTATACAATTAGCTGTACAGCTAATGTGCATTATGTCTCTCATGACTGATGCATCTAACAGTGCATTCATTACGCTATATTGCACACAGCTGTGAGAAAAGGGCTATTTCAGGCCTTATTTCCCCATCAGTAAAGCAGTGAGGGGTGCATCAAGTTAGGCAAGGGAATGTAAAGACAGCATTTTACTGCGTAAGGAGGAGGCAGTTCTCAGTTTTAACAAGGAATAACTGTTATGAATTACATTAGCTAGGATTGTTTTGATTTTGTGGGAAATAATGTTCCGCAAGCTCCCTGCGTCTGTGCAGATAATTCAATCACTGGATTCAAGTTGGATTGGCTGCACACAGTCAAAAGCCGTACGTTGACGGATCACATTTCTATTGATTTAATCAATGTGCTTATTGGGAGTCGCTTTGGATAAAAGGGTCTGCTTTCTTCGGAAATATAAATGTAAAATCTGAATGTATTATATAGTCATTTCTATATCTCTAATATGTATTGTGTAGGCTCTATATTGCGGTGGATGGTCCAAACCACCATTGACAAACCATTCCCATAAAGAAGTTCCCTCCACAACGGAAACCTGTCATTGTCTCGTACCACAGTCATAAACCACTCCAGTTTGGCTCTTCAATCCATGTCTTTCCAACCAGGAAATGACCTCTCGCCCAGCATTGCGTAAGAGGGGCCACTCAACGCAAAAAGCCAAACTTTTTGGAGCAATCGTAAGAAAAATACAAAACCTCAGCGGTCGACTATACACTCTATACTGCCGTTCTTAATAACAAACTGCTTCTCCGTAGCACATGTGCACTCTTAGAGGAAACAGAAGGAATTCTGCTTATGGATTCTTGGCTTCAGTACATTCATCATTGAGCATGAATGATGGGATTCAGCAGATACTTTCATCCAAGGCTACTGGTACAATTATCCCAGTTGTCACGGGATGTCGGAGATGTGTGGTTAACAGTATGAAGTTTTGAATGGAGTTTATGCGGTGTAGTAAGGCGTTCCAACTCCCATCAAAGTGCTACCGGGCTTGTTTCCAGTGTCCGTCAACAACACGCTAACCCCTACTCGCTCCTTAATGACCTGCATCTGAATTCACTCTTGAGCTGGATAAAAGTGTCTGCTGAATGAGCAAACAGTAAACCGCCAAAATAAACATCCCAGCCCCGGAGGGCCCACAGTTGTTCCAACGTGGTCGGGTTACCTCTGCATGGTGAGGGACAGGTTTCCTGAGCAGGATTTGATCTTGTTCTGGGCCTCCAGGTGGTTCATGCCGTCCGTGGCGATGCCATCGATGGACGTGACCAGGTCTCCGACACTGAGGTTCGCCCTGGCAGCCTTGCCGCCATCCGTCAGCTGGAAATACACAACGCACGCACACACGCACGCACGCACACACACACACACACACACACACACACACACACGCACACACACACACACACACACACACACACACACATACACAAACACACAGAGTTGAGGCCTCATGATGTTTACACCATGGTCTGGTTCACTCCTCCTTAAGGTAGCTTAAGGAGACTGAACACGCAACCACAGATTTCCATCGTGCATGTTTCTCATGCAAATAGTAGCATGGATGAATTAAGTTGGAATTTGGTATTATGATTCAATCTTGGCTTAATCGCATGTTTATTCGTGTTTATTCAGCCATATGGGTCACTTGATGCCAAAGGTTTCACGTCTGGCAACCGAGGGGAAAGCAAGCCACAGTTTTTAACTGTACATGATACATTTTATATAGTACACAAAAGTTGCTCGAAGGTGTTGCCTATCGGAAATAGTTTGTGTTGCAACTCGAATGACAAAATAGTTGTGAAACACACTTGAAACATCACATTTCGAACAATCGTTATAACTCCAAACCCTTTGGTAATACAGAGAGAATTAATTAATTAAGAGAAAACGTAGTTTGTCTGGTGTGTTTCTAAAAAGATATCTATTACTTCATGACAATTGATTGCTTATTTTTTCAAACACAAAAGGAACAATTAAATCGCAATGACTTGACGCAATGAGTTTCGGCTCAAAGCATATGCCAACAGCGAGAGTTGACTGGAGGAGGGAATGTCTCCTCACTGGGTGGATTTTGTGATTACACAACTTGATCACACAACACGTAATTCATTGAACACACCCACTCACTACTCACCGCCAAAACAAACCTAGCGATGACCTAACAGCTTCTCCTGTTAGGTCAATATTGTAAATATTTTGTAAATATTTTAAATCAACACATGTCTGAATCGTCATGTACTGGACATATTAAGTAGTAAATTGTATTTTAAGAGAGGAATGTGGATTTTTCAATAGAAGTATTGAATAAACACCTAAATATAATGAAGAAAAGAAAGTGATTTTCAACTGCCACATCAATGTGATGTTTTGTCATCGATTTTTGACAGATACTTTTTAATTTAAAGCCCAGAACCAAAGCCTGTGTCAGGACAGACGTGAACAAATACATCCCTGTACATTTGTGCCCTTAGAGCTTCACTGTATTAAAATCAATATGTTTTTACAAAATGTGTGGGTCGCGTATGAGCTGAAATGTGCACTCCTTTGTGCCAAAAGCTGTGCTACAAGGCTTCGGGGAGAAAACAGATAATGACATCACCACAAACCAACAGTTATAGGAATTTAGTGTAACCAAATAACAGTGGGTGTGCGTCACCTCATATTCAACATCAACGTGCAATACCCACTAGTAACACTTTGTTTTAGTGTGTGTGTCTGTCTTTTGTGCCGTTCCCGTCAGCCGCCGAGGGCACATGACTTCATTCAGAGACCCAGGCTTTGTATCAATGCCCGGTACACTGCTATTCACACGGTTGAATCAGGGAGCGGGGGGTGAAGGTGGGGGTGAGGGTGGTGGTGTGGTTGGAGGATATAAAGACTGGGGGGGGGGGGGGGGGGGGGGGGGGGGGGGGGGGGGGGGGGGGGGGGGGCGGGGGGTTCACAGACGCACAAGATCGTCCCCCTTTGTCCACTTCCTGAAAGCCCATTCATAAGAGGAAGTTAGGTAACTGTGGTATGGGTAGGAAAAAAAACGACAACACCACAATAAATCCAACACTTTTATGAAGAGCTGAAGGAACAGAGTGTCCGGAGGCAAAGTTTAGTATGGCCTTACTTTTAAGAAGTGAAAAAACAGAGACATCGCAGGGGGGAATGTGTGTGTGTGTGTGTGTGTGTGTGTGTGTGTGTGTGTGTGTGTGTAGAAGGGGGGAATGTGTGTGTGTGAATTTGTGTCTGTGCGTGTCATGAGACAAGTTGCTTTCCATTTTTGCCCTTATCAGGGAGATCAGAATTCAAAGGGAGTAAGTCAAAACATAGCTAAGGTTAATAAGTGTGCAGACCACTCCAGACCACGCACATCTGCTAGACTAGCACAGCCACGTACCGCAAACACGAGGCAAACGACAAACTCTCATATATCGCTTCTATCACCAAGTGTTTCCACCAGCCGGCCAGCCATTCTCCCTGAGCTTTGACATCTGCTCGAGGTGGCCTCGGCTCAGAGGACACTCGCTGACATCAACATCATCTTGTCATATGGCTGAATGAAAGTGCTCCAGCAATCTCCTCACACACCTCTGGCGTACGTTCCCTCCGTCCTGCACTTTACCATGTATGTCTGTTATTTCAGCAGAGGGAGATAGACAGAGACAGATAGAGCGATGGAAAGAGAGACAGAGGCAGAGAGAGAGAAAGAGAGAGACAAACAGATTAAGACCTCTAAAGTCCATTCCTTGTAGGGACAAATGGAAGACAATGCACCATACCGCAGTGGCCTATTTTTAGTCAGACACACTCACGCTCTTATCTTTACAAGGCAGGCAGAGCAAACAATAAGCATTGACCTTCCGCCAGAGATAGTAAGAACTTTGGACTTGCATGGGCAGTGTCGCAATAACTCTCTCTCTCTCTGTCTCTCTCTCTCTCTCTCTCTCTCTCTCTCTCTCTGTCTCTCTGTCTCTCTCTCTCTCTCTCTCTCTCTCTCTCTCTCTCTCTCTCTAACTTTCTCTGTCTCTCTCTCTGGTGTCACAGCAAACTAACAGTGTTCCTCCTCGGGGGGTTAGAAAACAAATAGATGTGAGAAGAAGAATTCATGGCATTCCCTGCAGTCTATAAATATCGTCAAATCGTGAGAGGCTTGTTGTTGTGACGCAGAGCAGACACAGTGTGTTGTGGTAGGGAGGCATTAAGTACCACAAACCCTGCCACTCTCACCCCCTTGACCCAGTCCCTCACCCGATCCCTCACCAACTACTTCACTCAGCAAAGGCGGTAAGTAGACCGAGCACAATCACCACAAAGGAAGATAACCATTGACAAACAAACAGCCCGTGCTCAGAGCATTCCATGAGGTCTTTCAGAACCACATCAGGGGAAGGGGGCCTTTGAGGACTTCTGCACATGCAGGACGTCCGATAGATCGTAGGGGTCTATCGCTTATTGAACTCGAGGTGACGACCAGATACAGCCGGTTTAGAGTGTTCACACATGCATGTTGTTCTCAACATGTTTAAATGCGTTGAGGGGAAATGCCTCTGTACTTCATCATGTGTGGAGTGCAGTAGGAGTGTACTATTTATCACAAGTCTATTTCTGGATAGAAGAAGAAGAAAACACAGAGGTAAAAAAGATTGATTGTAGTTAACCTAAATGTAAAGGGCTTTGTGGAGGAAATGAAGGCCAAGTACTCATGGCCAAATTGGTCCCAATTACAAGAGTAGCGGAAGGTGAGTCTGGGCCCTCCACAGATTAAGGTCAGCAGTAAATTGCTTTAAAGCGTCAGCGTTCTTTGCTACAAACTGTGCAGCCGTGGCTCAAATCAGAGCGGAGAGCACACAATCAAGAACAAAAAACGAGTTCCCGCTGTCAAAAGAAAGCATGGCTATTTCCGGACCAATTGGCCTTTTTTCTTAAAGGCTTTAAGTTCAGAAGGACTGCAGCTGCAGTCCAAATCAGTCGGCCTTGTATGGGAAGAGAGCTTTCCTCCTTTGTTATTTCAAAGTTTGTATTTTATCGTAGGTTGACCCCTAAACTATACATTTTAGAAATCACATTTCAATACAAATCAAAAAATCAACACAGTTTTAAATCAACACAGAGCTGATCTGGGTTTCGTTCGCAAAAAAACACATCAGGGAAGTGCTTACCGCCAGTTCCAAACAGGAAGGAGGGAGTATACAAATATTTGTTTAATTCACCCAAAACACTTTTGGGTGAATTAAACAAATATAATATCACATCTCCTCTACACAAGTCATAACATGTCATCACCCAGTAACGTTTACATATCCGCTGACAGACATTCCCCAGCCCTACCGTTAGGCATCTCAATGTAATCATCTCTAATCCCATAATGGCACCCGACATGTGTCCTCCTCTTTGGCTACTGTCACAAATAGCGAGTCATCGGTAAACCATAGGATCGGTCTGTTTGTTTCCTTTTCAGGGACTTCACGCCGCAGGACGTTACTACTAGCGCTGGGGATCCCTGAGAAACGTCAGTGTGAGTGACCTTGACAGAGAAGCCTGAAACGCTGAAAGGCCGTCCTTCTCCTGAGCGCTACTGACATTCACAAACCGCATACTCGTTGTAGCCGAGCCGTTGGGGCTACAATAACTCAACAAAAAGGCTGCTTTCTTTGTACGGTGCGGTACACCCCGATCCCCCTCTGGTTTCACTACCCATGACATTTTGTTTAAATAGGGCCGAGGCAAAACGATCTAAATCGTTTTTTCGAAAGGCAGCTGTGAAAACTCATGAAATGCGTTATGTCAAAAACGAAAAATCTGGTCGTGCCATTACGGTAGCCCGGCGTGTCTTCAAAAACCGCAGAGCTGGTTTATAAAGTGGGCAGCAGCGCCCTGAACCCTGTGCCCTGCGGGGACCCTCTCTGTTGACACAGCATTCCACAGTGACTGTGCAGCCCCCTGCATCCTGCAGCCCCCTGCATCCTGCAGCCCCCCGGTGCCAGCAGAGGAAATGTCCCTGGAAAACACACACCGCAGCAGCAGGTGTGTTAACCCCGACTGTGTGCTTTTATACATTGTGTTTACCTGCGCCACCTTCCATTAGCTGTTCCAGCAGTCTAGACCTGAGACCGAGGGCTAGGTATTAACAGGGGAGGGGGGGGGGGGGGAAGGGCATCAGACAAGGGGAGGAGGAACATCGGAAGAGAACAAAGTCGGAAGACGCGATGTTTCTTTAAGGCAAACATCACACGTCGGGTTTCGGGATGTGCACATGGTTGGTCGTCATGGAGTTGTTTTATTGTGATGGTTCGCTCTCACCAAAACATCAGCCACGGCCTGAAGCAGCACTGACGCCTTACTGTGATGACTGCATGTTGGCTAGTTAGCTCACACCTCTGGGGTCAATTACACTGCGACATGTGTTGGTATTTGGTTGGAGTTTAGGGCGATCTACCTTCTTATTCTAAGTATAATTATTATGCATAAAAGACTCTTAAAAAATGTCTGCCACACCTTCATCCTTAAATGAGGTGGGTACTGCACAACGCTACAGTTTTAAAGAACGATCACAGGTTATGATTACTATAATAACTAACTAAAACTAGGTTGTATTAGTCTACATTTACAGCACTTTTCGCTTGCGTAACAATCACTAAAGAAATATATAGTGTGACTAGCAAGGTACCATGCATTTTATGTTACACGTTTGCATTGGATTTGTGAAATAAAGGGTTGACATCTCATTTTCATGTTGCCATGTTGATATTGTCTTTCACATATGTGGCTCAGTTTTATGTATCTCTCCTCTCCTCTCTTGGGAATGGTTGGATCCAAAACGTGATCTTCTCTAAGAACAGAAATGTACGGCCATGAGGACATGAATCAGAACCTACAGGTTTATTAGAACTATGGATATTCTTTATACCTCCGCCATGCCACTATCAATTGGAAGCAGCTGTCTTGTGGATACTGACACCAGTATACCCTGGGATCTGCTGCGTACTCAAAAATGACTTTTTATTTGAAATAAAACCCACATGCCATCTTTGATCATATCCAGGACAACATAGAGAACTGGAATGTTCTTCAAATTTTCTTTTTTTTTTTTTCAAACATGGCCATTTGTGTTTCAAATATACACAAGCTAAAGGATTTTCTGTGTTGTTCTCTGTCCTTCTCACAAGTTAACTACCAGGTGCCCTGTCTCTAAGGTGTTTCGACTTGATGTTTGACCAACATAGATCAGTGGATAACAAACTTCACAACGAAACTGTAAAGAGTTGATCAAAAGGTATTGGACCGACTGTAGTAGCTAAACAAATGTAATGCATTGAAGGTTAAACCCGTCGAGATGAACTATATTGTATTTGAGGGGGTCCTTGAAAAAGACACACAAACACAAACATCTCACACAACAATAGACATGAAAAACACATGAGACATGCATTACTCAAATCTGCTCTCAAACCCAAACTCCAACCCTTTCCCACGGCCTCCCATATTTATATATATATATATATATATATATATATATATATATATATATATATATATATATATATATATATATATATATATAAATCATGTCATCCTCATAAATCCATGTCATGTATTGTGTGTGTGTGTGTGTGTGTGTGTGTGTGTGTGTGTGTGTGTGTGTGTGTGTGTGTGTGTGTGTGTGTGTGTGTGTAACAAAAACAATACATGAACAGGATGTTCATGTATGTTAAAGTGAGGACTTAATGAGTAGAAAATAAGGATAGATACATCTAACTGAATCCAGCATGTATTCCGTTCAGATGCAGCTTTGAAATGAAAGGCAATTCACCCAGCCTCAGGGGTTCCAGGGGCATCAAAGAAACAAAGGGATGCTGAGTAAGCAGAGGTGGGTGAGGTGATCTGAATGGAACTAGGATTATCTAATTGGAAACGTTTACCTATAAATTTCAGCCAGTGAAAATGTCTTCTGGAATTTTACGGGATCCAATTAGGTGTATCGGAAACGATAGGAACACGCCCACTTGTGATGTCACAGATCTATTTTGAAGTGGCTTCGAACTATTAATCCACCGCAAAGGTGATTAAAATACGGGCCCTTTAACCCGATCTCTTCCCCTTTTTATATGTTTTCTCTTGAAGATGAAACGCATCCATTTAATACGGAGGAGCGGCGGTTAGCCCAGCCGACATGCAGCCGGTAAACCCACATGACACGGCCGCAGGTCTGGGGGAAGCAGGGAGAGACTGGGGGGGGGGGGAGAGAGGGGTTGTATTGGTTCAATATGAAAATAATGTGTAAATGGGGGGGAAGAATTCATGGACGGGCGCCACGAGCTGGTGTTCACTACAGTTTGGTTTTACTGTCTGTGTAAAATCCCCCGGGGAGATCTTAACACAAGAGATGTGGTATGACAAAAAAAAAAAAAGAGAAGCATCGGTATTCCCGTCCAATAGGTTTTCCATATTGGAATTCATTGTTTGGCCAACGCGGCGGGCCATAAGCTATGGGTCTTATTGGTTTTCCTCCCAATGCCACAGGGAGTTTTTTAACCGCGACTCTGGCAGAACCCAGAGCTGTATCCATAACTACAGCCTGGGTGAAGGCTCGCTTTATAGTACAAACACAGCAACAACAGTTGGCTGTTGGGAAAAATGAACTTAAATCAATCACATTGATCATTAACACAGCAGATGTTTGGCGAATAATGGATGTTGTTTACTGCACGGCTCTACAGTACTTTTAAGAAGGCAATATGTAATATGCTTTATGGATGCATCCCTGTGTGTGGTAAAGTAGGTAGCTCTGATAAAATACAATAAGGACCTTTGGTGTTAGGTTAGGCCGTTGGCAATCATGTACTTTTGCAGTTCGCAGAAGTATCAAAATCGTAAAAGAACACCTCGTATTTTAGCAAATCTTCAGACAGTCACCCCATGTAAAATGTCTTCTTTTGTGGATCTCGGCTTAATTTATGACCATTTTATCCAGCATGGTGTCCCACAGGGGTATTCCATTAAAAAACATAGTATGCGCGTGAAGTATAGTTTGTCCTACTACATGTCCACGTGGCCTGGTACCTTGTTGAAGGCTCTTGGTTGTGTAACAGTGCTGAGAGAAGTCCACAGCCACAGGCCCATGTTAAATACCAATGTCTGGCATCTTCGTCAGCCAAGGACCTGTACGAATGCTCTGGAGTTCATCTTGATACATACGTATACTTGAGTGTATGCCTTAGAGAAAATGCATGCATTAAAGAGGATGCACTTGTGAAATTAATTGGAAAAAAATGAAATAGAATGACCAGATGTAACAAATCCTATGTAGTATGTTCAACCGTATTAACCAGTTGAACATACTACAGTAATATACAGTAAATAGTACTGCATATGGTCAACATATTTACAATATATTGTGGAGGGAACTGAGTGAACCTTACCCAATCCCCAACTGCAAACATGAAGCTAAAATTGGTTTGTGTAATCCTGAGCTAAGGTATCATGTCTCTAACAAAACAAACAGTATAAAGTGTTGGGCCAAGAGGTGAAAAGAGGAGAAAATTAAAGAAACAAATGACAGGGAAAAACAAAAAAAGTACAGGTTTTGGGAGATGGCAAACAGAAAACAGCGCTCAAAATAATATTAGATACAGTAAATTAAACATGATAATATCATCTATGGATTTAAGAAGCCTGTATAAATCATGTTTTGTATATCCTCCAGTTGATTCAATGTTCAAAGAATAAAAAAATATTATAGTAAGGATTTTCTGGAGTAGGGCTTCAGGGAATATTTAAATAGCAGTCATGTCACATTACTGTCATACCCGGAGCATGTCCCTGTCTGTTCCCATGTGATTCAGGGTGTTAGCTCCGACGTATGTTCTTGTGCTCATCAGGGTTGTTACAAAATCACAACTATCATGCCCTCGCATGCAGAAATGACAGACAAGCTACGAAATCCTCCCTCTAATCTCTTTGCTTCTCTGATATGTTCTTGTCTCCAGTCAAAGTCAAAGTCAAAAGTCAGGTCAAAAGTAGCCTACAGAAGGACTTACAACCAACCACAGCTGTACTGAGGTACTGCGAGCCAACAGCCCCAAGCAAAGGAGCATTGTTAACAGTTATTTTTACTGTTTCACCCCCGTAGTCCATGCATGCGTCAACAAACATCTGGTCTCATGATTTTGCAGGTGCTTAATAGGATTGATTGTTAAAAGGACTAAATACTTCATGAATTATCAGTCATACACACACATACACATACACATACCCATACACACCCACACGCGCCACTTTAGTTCTCTGGCCATGTGTTATTCAACAGTCATATCTTCACATTGACTCCATAACAGATGAACTCGACAGAGTGTAAAAAGGCTCTAGGTGAGGCGGGTGCTCTGGCTGAGAAGATGAGGCAAAGGCCCCTATAGCCATCAGCCTCCTTGACTGATGACTCAATCGAGCACTAGCCAGTGTACGTGGAAGTCTCTTAACGCCTGTATGACCAAGAGTCTACCCATTATAGCACACACACACACACACACAAACACATACACACAGGGACGCACACACATGACCTGTCAAAAATGACAGAACACATCTTTTTCATGGAGTTGGCGCTGATGGACTTCAACCACTGTAAGCTAATTTGATGATGGTGTAACTCTTTGACGGCCGCCGACTGCCTCTCTCTCTCCAGCGCTGTTCGTCTCACAGCTCAGAAAACATGTTGCAGCTTAGGGGCTTACACCGCCAAAGTGAGGCAGGAATCTTTTTTTCAGTCGCGCATGATTGAAAGTATATAAAAAGGGGTATGCGTTGGCGTCAACAAGATCGCCCATAAAACACACGTTGCGTCTTGTTCAACTTTTAGTGCAACGGAATCCTTTCGGTTCAAGATGGGGAAACCGACAAATGAGTTCCTGATTTCAGAATAAAAATTGGATAGTGGGATTCCCTTTTCAACCTAGATAGCATTATTACTTGCTTATGTATTCAAGTAAAACCGTCTAATTAGCATAAGGCGGAGGAATGTCAGTTCATCCTCCAGGATTTCATCAGCTCATGCCA
This sequence comes from Pollachius pollachius, assembly GCF_949987615.1. Taxonomy (NCBI): domain Eukaryota; kingdom Metazoa; phylum Chordata; class Actinopteri; order Gadiformes; family Gadidae; genus Pollachius; species Pollachius pollachius. Next base: position 10,911,175 of record NC_136937.1, on the reverse strand, counting down.
AAGTGCCAAAACATGGTAGCCAGATGTGGGCCAAGGGCAGGCTTATATGAGAGGGAGAGAAAACGAGATTGAAACGTTAAGCCCAATGTCATAACAGATTTTCAGCCGCTAAGGATGCTGATTAGGTTTGAATGAAAGGAAAACCAATTGTCTGCACATGGCCTACCTTGTTCAAAGATAATGTGACTATGGAAAAAAACATGTTCACATAATAAATCTAATTTGATTTTCATGGTGTCTTTCAAGACATCTGTGCATTTATTCAGAATTTTAAATGTGTCATGCAAGCCCTGCTGTTGAATTGCAAATATGACATCCCTACAGCTAGCGAAGGTTTAAGCTTAGTTTGAATAGCTGTCCATAGCAAGAAGAACCTTAATCGTTACAGTTGCATTGGAATGCCTGATTCATAGGCATACTGCAACGATGATTCTCTAATTCTGGTGAAGTCTCATTTTAGACATTTCTATTCCTAGTGCACTGCCACAATAATGATAGTAAGTCCCTCATACCCCGATCTACTGACACAAACCAACCTCTCATGGACAAAAATTACTCTAGAACAAATAAAAAACAACCATGGGCATAAGAAATATTCACAACGCCAAGAAAGATAGATCGAGTTCACGGCACTACAAATGTATAAATAAAAACCGAAAAGGTGCTTTTAAACCTAGCGAACTGCAGAGTAAACGGAGGCACGTGTTTAGTAGCCCCTGCAGAGCGCCCCCCCCCCCATCCAAAACGTCCCTTTAAAAGCCTGAGCGCTCAGTGGTTCATGGGCCTGTAAACACTATAAAAAGAACCAGTGGCACTCAGACACACACGGGTGGGAGAAACCACAGGCTGGCCACATCACCAGACACCTATAAACTCGGATGGATAGCGCCTATCTCAGCACACATACACTCGCTAAGAAGGAAAGACAACCGTGTATAATAGGCTAACTGAGGAACGGTGTCAAACAACATTGTGTTTGAAATTCATGAGTTACTTCTCCTGCTTTCCTATCCTTGAACGGTGAATTTGAATGCCTGTTTGGTCCAAGTCTGTCTGGATTAAGTCTTGGCTTTCGATTGAGAGAGGCTGAGCTCAATCCCTTTGGACTTTTTAATGAATTGACTGTTATGAAAATACAAAAGAAAAGGTATTAAATTCTGTCATCGAGTCTTCATCACATCCCAGGGCCATACCTATCTGCAGAATTGACTCGTGGAAAACCACTCAGGCACTGCAAATAAAACCATCTCTCCGCATACATAGCTACTGGCACGCACGCAGCGTTTACATATGGGACGTGTTTGTGTGGCCAAAAACTGCAGCAGACAAAGCCTTCCACAGGCGCGTGGTTCCACAGGTTGGTGTGCTGCTGCGCTGTTCTCCTGGGTGGGCCACCAGCACCGCGTCTGAGTCCCCACCTCTGGGGACTGTGTTCCAACCACACTGTATAGTGCTGTTGAGGAATGAAGTAGTACACATGGTGTATCCTCTCTCTCTCTCTCTCTCTCTCTCTCTCTCTCTCTCTCTCTCTCTCTCTCTCTCTCTCTCTCTCTCTCTCTCTCTCTCTCTCTCTCTCTCTCTCTCTCTCTCTCTCTCTCTCTCTCTCTCTCTCTCTCCCTCCCTCTCCCTCTCAAACCACTGGTGCTGGTTGTTAGATGTTTTCCTTCACAATGACATGGTTTAGTCTTTAACACAGATAACAAGTCAGTTGTTATACTCTCCTAGTTGATCGTAAAGTCAAGTTAGGGTAATAACTGGTTAATAAGAAGCAGGATTAATAAAATAACCATCTAGAATCACCTCTGAATCAGAATCAATATGAAGATCTGTCCACATTTTAATACCATGGTTACATTCTTTTATGACTCGAAACATAACAAATGGGGTGGAGGGAAGATTTAATTAATCCTGAGAAGTCCCAGCCGTCTCTTTCAATGCCCAAGAGAATAGATCTGGTCCGAGCCCAAACATTTAGCCCAGGCAGATTTACAGACAGGTTCCCTGTGGAGCCCTGACCAAGAGGCCAGTTAAGGAGACAGAGAGAGAGAAAGTGAGGGAGGGACAGCGAGAGAGAGACAGAGAGACAGAGAGAGACAGAGAGAGAGAGAGAGAGACAGAGAGAGAGAGAGACAGAGACAGAGACAGAGAGAGAGAGAGAGAGACAGAGAGACAGAGAGACAGAGAGAGAGAGCCTCCCAGCCTCCCATTCTAGGACCTGAGAGTTCCTAATCCAGCACACTTAGCAACATGTTTCCTCTGTCAAACCAAAATAACAGTGGCCACCGTCCACAACAGCGATGGACTGTTACTTATAGACATGGAATGTGGAGGAGACACAGTCCAGGGGTCCCAGATCAAGAGCTTTAAGCATGGCTTCATGGCCTTATACAACATCGGTTACACAACATCCCCACTTCAGCACAGTCACGGACAGAGAACCCCACTACTATGTGTCACATGATGCCCTTGTGCCTTACACATCACGGTAGAAGTAGATGGCATGGGGTGAGCGTTACCGAGTCAAAAGATCTTTCACGACATGTTGTGCTGACTGTGCGCCTGTGTGTGTGTGTGTGCGTGGGTGCGCGTGTGTGCGCACGTGTATGTTTGTGTGTGTTTGTGTGCGTGTGAAGGAAATCTGTGTGTGTGTGTGTGTGTGTGTGTGTTTGTGTTTGTGTGTGCTTGAGTGTGAGACTCACCCGTGAGATAGTCAAGGGGAGACAGAAGTCCTTCCCCCCCTGCAGTCTGAAGCCCCAGGGGGCGGGCCCCGCCAGGGAGACACTGTAGCTCTTGCTCATGATTCTCCTGTTGAAGACACAAACCAGAAATGATTCATTCCTCCGTACCAGCAGATCTCCGATAGAGTACCTCGAGGTGCCGCACCCTTTCTTCAAAAGGTTAGGGCTAAAGTCAAGCAACCTTCAGGTGATCCATCCAGCAGACAGGACAGACAGACGGTCAGACAGATGGTTATGGATAGCGAGACATGCATTTACGCACAAACACACAGGCACACACACACACACACACACACACACACACACACACACACACACACACACACAGAAGGGAATTCCAGCCAGGGTCTGTCTGAGTCATAGAAGGTGAGTGAGGGACAAGCTTGATGCATGACCAGGTGTTGAGTTGTGTAACCTTTTGTTCAACTTCTAAGACAGAGGAGTTAGAGAACAGTCAGAGTTCACAGACAGCACCAAAGGGCAGCTTGTTAACATGACAATGTTACATTTGAAATATGATTAGAGTCCTCAATATAGAATATAGCTTTGACCTTGTTTGATTTCATGCATTGAACCAGTTTTGTTGAATTACTTTAAGCAATGTTAAATGAATATTAAATGTAAAATATTCAACCCTTTTCAAAAACAGAGCAAGGATGAGCCAGCTTAACTATTTGATGTGTCAGATGTGTTGGCAGAGAATTCAATCAAGAATTTTATGCTATTTGTCAAACTTTATCTGTTTTTATCTATTATTGACTAGTGGCCTTCAATACTGTTCAAAAAAATGTATTGTTACAATTTCTTTATTAGGAATAATCCCTTGAGATGAACCCATCTCGTTTCATTAATCATTCATAAATAGTTGTCTCTCCATCTTGTGTCCATTGTGTGTGTGTGTGTGTGTGTGTGTGTGTGTGTGTGTGTGTGTGACCTTGGAAGCATTGGCATTCTCGCAAAGACCTGTCGTGAAGATGTTAGCTAGCTGGTAGAAACCCCGCCGCCATTTGGCTTGAAGACGGCCGAGCAGAACTTGAGACACACCCTGAATTTCTGCCGACTTGTTAGGACTCAGCACCCAACAGCCTGCGAACACACTGCTTTCAGTATAAAGGGATGAAAACTAAGCAACACCACTTTTTGAGCTTACGGGATGTTTTAGCATCCCCTTGGTTAGCACTAGCGTAAATAGATAGTATCATATGCACCATGGTACTAGCTGTTAGTGACAACTACGTTGACATAATAATGGGTTCATTTTCAAACACAAGATTTCCAAATTGAACAATCAGTGAGGTGTAAGATAGTGTAAAATATTTTTTAAATGCTTTCACATTTCAGTTGTTTACGGCCCTCTTTGTGGACAGGAAGTAGAACAAGTAGGTTATTGTGAGTCAGGACCGGAGAGACACCAATTGGGTTAAATCGGAAGTCGAGACTGGAAAAGTAGGTTTATGTCGTAGAAAATAAGGTCAGCGGGATATTTTGTTCAGCCTTATACATATTTAGTTTAATTTTGCAAAGACCCAGAAGCAATTCTATATTTTATTTTCCTTTCATTTTAAAGGAGTGGGAATTTGTTTCAAACCTTTATTCAGATCTTCCATTAACAAAATAACATAAAGATGTGTTGAGTGATCTCATGAATTTGCACCTTACAGTAGGCGTAATAATGCAAACATTTGGTCCTTTCATTTAAACTCACTCTACTGCTCATTAAATTGCCTTGCACAAATAGAAATGAGAATATTGCAGAGGAATTCTCCCAGACAGATCTTTCAAGTCTCACTTGAAAGCGTTGCTGCAATGCTATGAAATAGAATATTAACGGCTGCTTCCCCCATTTCTACCTTAAAACAAATCGAGAATTCAGACCATCCCATAAAGTGCCCACTGTTAAAACCCACAGTGACACGCTTGTTGAATGTGTGGTAGACAGTGTAAAAAAAGTCTGTTTCCTAGTGAGTGTGTTATGAGTAATGGCCGGCTCAGCTGCCAGAGTCTTGGCATCTCAGTGCAGTAAGTCGTGTAGCTTTCACAAAACTCAACCGTGACTTGCCAAAGAGCCCTCGGGGACATAGCAACACCTGCTGTAGCTTGTCACCTGGACACTTATATTAGACACACACACACACGCACACGCACACGCACACACACACACACACACACACACACACAGGTCAGTGGTCACATATCACTAGAACACAGACCAATACAGCCACATGAAAAAACACACACACACACACACAACGCAGAGACACACACACGCACACACACACACACCCACCCATATACTTTACACACACACACATCACACACACACACACCCACAGGCAAATGCACGCCAACATACATAGACAGGCACATGCATGTGTGTGTCCTTGTGTATAGGTGTTGAAAGCAGTCTGCATGCCCCCGCTGGTCTTAAGATGTTATGACTGTCAGGCGATATGATGTCATACCCTCTCTGTGGTAGAGCAGGCTTTTGAATCCAAAAGAGGTGAATGATGTAATAACAGTAGAGGTCACACACATGGATATACGGTAGCTGATATGGGGGCAAAGTCATAGATGCCCGAGTTGTTTAACAGAGCACGGACAACATGAATGACTGCGTGAATTTTAATCTGTTATTGTCAACCTATCGCTACTTGGCACTATGCCCAGTTAGCTTTTATAAAGCTTGGTTGTTTCGCCTGTTAAATCGTTTTGGATAAAAGAGTCTGCTTAAGGACTCAATATAAATGTAATGCAAATGTATAATTGCATTACAACTCAGTCTACTATCACTTACGCTAGCTTTTAGAGAGTGACCTAAGAATGTGTTACAAAGACTTACAGTGGCCTAAACTACAGATTTACATCGCAATCCAAATGAGCACTTGGAAAAATATGTATATTTTTTTTATATATAAAAGGTGCAAAACACAAACACAAAGATAAGTGGTGTAACCAATGGTTGTGTCGACTTCATTCCCAGCATGTTTCACTATAGAAACTTACCAGACAGTGTTAAAGATATACAAGTAATGCCTAGAAAAACATGTATTAAATTAAAATACATTCTATAGAACTATTGATTACCTGCCACGAAAAGCAGAATCACCTTTTAATCAATTCCGGTCCAAATGCTATTGCAAATTGCCGTATACGAAGTCAGTTCACACCATGCTAAACACAATGTTTTTGCAGGGGGCGAAAGGAAAGAACAAGAAGGTCTTTCTGCGAAGACCTTTGTGTTTAAAATCAATGCCCCCAGTGCCTGTTTTCCTGTTGAAGAGAAGCAACCCATTAGTCGCCCTATAGATTAGCCCCCCAAAAAATAACACAAAACAGAGGAATTCATTTGGCATTCCTATTTAAGTCCAACATTGATCAACAACCACTAAGTGGTTATATTTGTCTATAAAAAGAGAGGGAGTGTCAAACTTCTATTAAGCCTAGGTATGTTTGTAACAATTCCTAATTTGCTCTATGTCTAAATAGCCCATCAAACGCAACAAGAACCGTTAGACACACCCACTCATGTTCCCACGGGTGTAGAGTGGCCTACAGGTGCAACAGGTGTATTGTTTTTCACCACAGTTCAGCAGTACAAGCGCACATCGGTGGACCTGTTTGTGTCTATGTCTATTACACTAAATAACGCCGTATATGATGCTTATTATCACTGTATGAAATAAAATGCATGTTTTGCAGCATAAAAGCTAAGATATCCTAGTTGCTGGCATATATCAAAGATTTGACGAATGTTTGATACAGAGTTCCAAAGTACACTTTTTTTAAGTAAAGGGCAGTGGTCGTGCTGTACCAATAGTCTAGTATTAAAATATGGACTATACTTTTCGTCTTCAAATATTAATAAACCCATCGTTTTTTGTTTCATTGAAGTGATGCCAGCTATTAACTTTAGAAAAGGTAGTCTCCATATAGTTCCATACCGTTGTGGGATGTCGTTCAAACCACCGCCCACCACAGTGTATGCATGGATGTCGTTGATTGTCTGAGTGGGTGTGCCAAAACTCCCTTCTGACACTTTTCAACTGTTTATATCCTATTAAAAGTATTAGTTTTTCCAAACACATACGTTTTTCTAACCACCTCGATTGGAGGGTATTAAGGTTACAAACAGTTAATTATTAATCAAATAAAACATTGCATCCCACGGCACTTGCACCGTTTCACTTAACTCCAGTCAAAACAACGCACAAACTTTCAACTGCAAAAAAGTTATTTTTAGAGCAGACAAATAAACTTAGTGTGTGAGCAAAGCAAAGTCCCAAAATATGGACTGTCTCACCTTTTATAGAGTGAAGCCTGGGCTGGTGAGGAGATAGCGAGGCGCGTGTACAACCGTCGTACCTCGAGCTTTAGAACCGACTAAACCAAACGGAACTGGGACTTCCGCGTATATAAAGCTGGCCCATCTGGCCGCCAGTAGGAGGGTTTCAACAGCAGTGGTTCAGCGTTGCTGAACAAGGTATAGCAGCCCACAGTCTGGGAAATGACTTGTTTGCAACGGTTCTTAGCAATCGTTTTAAACATACAGATAGGATGCCAAATACATGTAATGAGCTCAACGTTTGTTAAAGGGTACCTGGATAAAGTTTGCGTCTAGATAGAGATTGTATGAACGCAAGTAGACTGTTGCAGTGCAGGCTCTGCCCCGTGTGAAGTTCGATTTTTTTAAATCCACTTTTATATTTAGGTTGTGAGGATTCAGTAGGATGTAGTATAATACTAATCAGGTTGTTTCCTTTAAGCAACAAAAAACAACTTAATTTGTTGATGTTTTCGTTGAAATTGTTTTATTCCAACCAATCTCACAGATCCGAGGGTAAAAATGCAATATATTGTGAAAAACACCCTAGTTCATCAAAATAATCTAACGTCGCGGTGGAAATGTGAATAGAAGTTTTTAAAAATTACACTTGTGTTACGTGGTCTTGACTCGCGCAGAAGTCGAAAAATCATTTAGCAAACAATGTGGATAACAAAAATAATAATTTGGATTTTGTATATTCATGACACATTTTATACCGAATGGCTCGGTCTCTTCGGGTCTCAGTGGCAAATATTTAAATTGTAAAATGTGTGCCCGCAAGGTAGAATACAATACTACCCTCTAGTGGCCATTATAGAAAATTCATCAAGTACAGCACGTCCGTGTAAATATATATATATATATAAATTGGTGTTTCCTTATTTCTCTCATTCTTTCTGTCTCTCTTCCTAATCTTCAAAGGGCTTGACCCTCAGGAGTGGCAGCTCTGCAGTGTGGGTAGAGGCAGTGAGCTGCTCTGAGATGTAACGATTTGGGTCAGTAATTGCATTGAAGCTGATTATTGATGGGTAGAGAATTAGGTTGCTATGTGGGCTGGCAGACAGTCAATTCTAGACCAGAGCACAGCAGCAGCAGTGATGCAATGGCATATGTTAAATAAAAAAGGGGGTCCTCCTCATCTATGTTTAGACGAACATTACTTCAAGACATAGCTGTTGGCTATAAAAGCATTGACAGAGCTGTCTATGGCTATTGGCTCATCTATATGCGGAAATCTAAAATGATACACAAATTTCAAACAGTGGCTACCAACTTTGTTGCGAGGAATGCATTGAAATCACCCTGGGACAGTGGAATTAAATGGCACATTGTTGTTTTTGTTTTCAATCTTATTAGAGATGCTTGTATGGACTTCAGCCCTGATGGGGCCCCAGGTGGTTGGGGCCATCATTGTTTCTTATCGGTTGTTGGTATCTGTCATTTTTGCGTATAACATTGAGGCTCATGTCTCGATCAAGTGTCTGGATGCATGCTGTTTAAATGAAGAGGCAACATGACAGAGAGGCACTTTCATCGCTGCCATTCAAGTATGCTAAAAGGTCAAATATCTTCACCTCTTCATCACAAGGCCTTTGTGATGAAGAGGTTCTGAGGTTTTCTCTGAAAAGAGCATACCCAAGGTGAACACTTTTGAGACGGTTGTGCAAGTGAAATGATCATTGTGGATACTACTTGGTAAGAGTGAATAAAGCTAGAACACAGTATAAGTGGAGGATTTTATTTATGCCTGAAATAAATGGCATGTTTTAAAATGAACACCACCTAGTGCATAATCTCTTTTTTTTCTTCTTTTTTTTTCCACCTAGTGCATTATCTGTTGGTGGCCCTATAGAGCCATAGAAAAACATCTCACGAGAACCTGGGTTGATATTTGCTGTCAATAAAGTGAAGTAGAGCAAAGATAGAGATGTTTTAGTAGAGGTAGGTTAAGGTGAAATCTCAAAATAAAAGCAATCAATCCAATGGAAAAAATATACATTTGTTGAGACACAAAGAGTTGGATATCTTGGGAACCAATTTTATGATTTTGACGTTTCAACCCTCTATTGAAAGGTCTTGGTGAATAGAATAAAAGCCAAACGATCACAATTGTACCATATGGCCACCAGATGACGATGAAAAGCATGTGTTATGATTCTGAATGAAGGCAATTTACCTATTCCCCCTGAAACCCTCTTTTAGCTCCTGAATATTTGGAACAACGTGTTTAGTTGCAAAATGGTGCATGGATCCTAGGTTATTCTTTTAAGGTGGTTTTATACGATCAAACCCAACTTGATGACAAAAAAAACACATGTAAAAGATGATCTTTGGTTGTAAGTAGAAAAAGTTTGTTCTTGATTTTATTTTAAGTTTAAATCACAGAGTGATATGCTAGACCTTATGGAATCAGTGGAGTGTCAGGTTTTACATGATATATAGTTTGAGTAATTCAAATGACGCGATAAAGATCGCTATTGATGTGCATGTGTACAGTAATGAAAATAACCTTTGTGGGTGCATGCTTCTTATTTTGTTTGGGTTGAAATTGTCTTTCATTAATCTAGCAGTGGTTATGATATAATACAAGTTGAGAATGGAAACTTTCTAGTGTTGTGTCACCTAACTGCTTTCTTATGTGGTCAAATGCCTTACAACACCTTTGCAATTGGAGGGGGAGGGGCTTGCCCCTTAATGGGGTCATTTAGGGATGAATATGGTATGGTAATATTTAGTTGTTTGCACAGTATACGTTGACATTCCCAACCCAACTGCATCATAATGTACCTTATCCATTATATCAGTCAATAGCGCGTCGATTGCCAGTGGAAAAGTCAATGGTAAACGGCAAACCAATGGGTTATCCACAGCGTAGTATTGTGCATGTCGACCGAGTGCTCTCTGTGGATCCATGGGAGAGCCGTAAATATCAAAGATCACTATAGGGTTAATTGGTGACTAGGAGAGCCTATGAGCAGTCCTGCTGTGTAAAGCTCCTCCGAGGCGGGCCCTTAGGGGAGTACAGGACCCATTGAAGTCGAGAGATCCTGCTTCAACAAAATCAAAGAGTTCCCTCTCTTCTCCCTCTCACAAGAAGGGGAAGTCAAAGAGATCCTGTTGTATGTGGTCCAGAGCTCAAAGCGAAAGTTCAAAGAAGGACTGGAGAGTTTCGATGAAGGAAAAAGAGTGTTTCACACTGTGAGTGAGAAGGTCTCCCCCGAGATCCCTTGAAATATTCAGCAGACGTGACATGTGATTATGTTATGATCCTTTTGCAGGAGGGCTGTAGATGTGGAAGTGGGAAGCGACAAGTTTAATCTAATCTAGTGTGTTGAGGGTAGTTTTCAAAAAATACTTGAGTAATTTTTTCCTGAGCGCACCGACCCTATGTGTGTGTGTGTGTGTGTGTGTGTGTGTGTGTGTGTGTGTGTGTGTGTGTGTGTGTGTGTGTCTGTGTGTGTGTGTGTTTGTGTGTGTGTTTGGCTAAAGGTGTAACCTATATCTTTTATATATATAAATATTTGGCTTTCCTTTAGAGGTCATTATATAATACCCAAAATATCAATATACATCCTCTGCTTTACCCAAACATGTCCATGATGTCACCATAGTACCATCATAATTATGTGTCCATAATAATATCAGTCGTTTACACAACTGCACATAGCCAAGTGATGACAGGTATACCTCATTTTAAATCTTTGTTAGTTTAGTTGTCAAACTCGGTCGTTAGAAGTTATAAGTAAAGCCATCGACGACGAGGGGAGAAAAATAAACTATGTTACTACAAACACTTCTTGATCACACAAGACAAACACACAGGTTCATAACTATAAAGCCATGAAGCGTTCATCTAGGTTACTGCTCATTTTATGGGGAAAGGAGCACCTCTGAGCGGATACCAGCACATCGCTGGGACAGTTTAAACTCTTCGAGTCCGGCAGTGGCTCTCCCTGCTGGCTCCCGTCTGTGCTTAGCCTTTCCTGGCAGGCGATGTGCTCCTCTGGCATGTAGCGGAAGGGATTCCCCGTGGCGTGCGGATTCTTGCGCGCCGACCGAAGAGAGAAACGCACGTCATTCGTGGCGTCGCACGGCACCGGCTCTTTCGAAAACGTGTCTTTCTCACAGGGTTTTTTGCAGTTGCTGCTGCTGTTTTTGCTGTTGATGTGGTGTTGATGGTTCTGACGACGTCGGCCCCTTTTCCCCGAATACTCACGCTCCTCATTATTATTATTACCGTTATGACGGTTATTGTAATTCTTATTATTGTTATTAGGGTGTTCGTTCCAGTGCTCTGGGCTGACATTGTCCCCGGTGGTGGCTTGGTGTGGTGCGGCGGCGGCCGTTTTGTAAGGTGGATCGGTGGGTTGTGGGAGGACGCTGCGGTCACATCTGACGGCGGTCAGTGGAGTTCGCCGATCCGCGACTGTCGCCTACGGGGGAAGACGCAAACACGTTCTGAATGTAGAGAGAGAAATATGAAGTGAACACAACGGCACCATCATGTACACTACCGAACCGGTATCACGAGATTTCGTGCTCGTGCTCACGACAAAGATCTATTGTGTCTCAGAGAACACTTCTCAGACGGTTTTGTGCTAAACAGAAGGAAATGTAACGAACGATCTCATACTATTTTCGTGCTGGACTAAACGAAAAGAGAAAGAGAGCGAAAGAGAGAAAGACTTAAGAAGGGGTGTGCGCAGATAGTATATATATATTTATTTATATATTTATTATATACAGAGAGGCCTTCTTAAGCACATATGTTTAAGATTTTTGCACCAGACCTCCTCGAAGCAAAAAAAAATGATACTATATTGAATGGTCTATTAAATTCAAGATGGGCGGGCGAGAATTTATATGGCTATAATGAGAAAGGATGTAATTATAATGCCAAGAAAATAAAGGCTACATGGTATACTTAAACAATAATTTAAATATAATTGCGGTTACTCCGCTGTACATCAGTGTCTCTCTCTATGGCTCCCTCTCACTCCCTTCCACTGTGTTTTGGCCGGGGTTTAAGATTTTGCACCAGACCTCCTCAAAGCAACGAAAATTAATCTATTGAATGGTTGATTAAATTCAAAATGGATGGGAGAATAGGGATATAGTGTCATACCGTCAATATGTAATTTCTTCATAGAATTTCAAGTGGATCGTCAATTGTCAGATACTGATCCTATTATAACGAGAATTTATATGAATATAGCGAGAATGGATGTGATTATAATGCCAATAAAATAAACGCTACATGGTATACATATAGTAGTTTAAGTATAATTATCTTATATAGTGTGTAACGAGGCAACAAGGCAATCTATCTGTTGACTAGCAGTGGCTGAATTTTATCTGAATTCATCCTTTAACCTTATACATACATCTAGTGTGACTCTATATACATGTCAAATTTATGCTATGCTGTACGTATAGCCTAGTTTTGACGTTATGAATATTTTTCCCTTGGATAAAAGCGTAACTCCTGAACGGACTAAATAGTATTTGCAAAGTGGCACAGCTCCTACTTTACCTGCTCCAGGGTGTCACTGCTCCGCGTCTGTCTGCTCTGCTGGCCTGGGGGTCCCCTGTGCTCCTTGCTCCGGCCCACGACCCCCAGGGAATGACTATTCCTAAGGGACTGGCCTTCGTGATTCACGGGGTCCAGCTCCACATCGCTCCATACCTGCTACGGTACACAAAGCGTTATGTGTAAAAAAGGAGCTATATGGACCAAATGTACTATACTAAACCATACAAGGACCATGATCTGTCATCAGAGGTTAAGGAAACTAAAATAAACGGAAATACTGGCTTCTCCGACAACAAGGGCACAGCCATCTATGTTTTCTTTTGAAATTTCCGTTCGGACGCTTATGTTTTTGTTATGGCCCGTTTGTTATGATTGACTATTCTCTGAACACCCCGGTTGCCATGTATTAAACAAAATGTGCACACAAACACTGCGTGCTGCAACCATGGAAGCAAGCAAACAAATGGTATCAACTGGAATTGTACTACTTATGCCGGGCATAAATAAGCCCTGTCCTCTTTCAAAAGAGATTCATTGGCCGAGCCAGGGGCGTAGGAATGAGTTTAACATTGGGGGGGACACATATCGGAAACCGGACAGATCCGTTAATGGTTTGAACAGAAATATGTCATAAATTAACTACACTGAAAAAATTCACAAATATATTTTATACTACTAAAAAGATACATTTGTAGATGTAAAGGAAAACACATTTTGAATGGCAGTTATGAACTGATAAATATCAAATCAATTCTTTAATTGCACGCTCAATCATCCAGTTTTTTAGAATAAGAAGCGGTGACAAGACGCTGTGTTGCGCTTTCAAAATAAAATAAAATATTTTTCTCCCCCCGGTATAATTTTTAGGTGGGACAAATGCGACTGTCTCCAATATTGGAGGGGACGCGTCCCCTCCGTCCCCCCCGGTTCCTACGCCCTTGGGCCGAGCCATGCTACCAAACGGGTAATGGTGATTGCACACTGCCGCGCGGCAACCGCCCTTATAACTGCCTCGCTGCCGGAGGGTTCAGCGCGGCGGTGTGAAGGGCCAGGCGTTTTCAAAAGCAGCTGCTGCTGCTGCTGCTGCTGCCGCCGGGCTGCTGCCGCCGAAGGTTTCAACACGGGGAAAGCTGAGCGGTAGGGCAAAATCTGTGCGCGTTCACGTGGGCGGCAACCACTTCCTGGTTTTCAGCCACTTTTGTAACCGCCTCCCCTCTGCCGCCCTTCCCTCATTGAAATGAATGGAGGCAGCGAGTTGCCGCGCGGCGGTGTGAAAGCATTTTTAGTCATCAGGGGAGGAGGGGTTGGGCAGAGAAAAAGTTGTCAGTGGAACACATTGGACCTTGAGGCATTTCCATCTCCTTCAATACATTTCTGGAATGCAATAACAAATTTGTATACATACACCAAAAGCTGGCCTGCTCTTCTTTGTCCCGCATATTTCTATATGGATAAGATTGTATGATATATTTGCTTCTGTAAGAAAATGTAATATCAATGTTTTGGAATGCACATCTGCTTTGTATTTCTGGAGTCAAATCTTACACCCTCATCTGAGGACAAGATACAGCAGTTGCGCCCTGTGTAGTCGAGCCACACACAGACTATTCACTCAACCTAACCGATCGATCTGGAACAACAGCACCTGGAAAGTATCTTACTTATAAATGTTTCATTTTCTCCATATCTTTTCCAGCCCTTTTGTAAGTAAAGAAAAGAAAACTACCAATCCCACACTCACGGTGTCGGCGGTAGACGTGGAGGAGACCCTGTGGAACTTGGTCCTGGAGGCCGAGGACTGTCTGCTCACCATGGAGTCCCGGAAGGAGCACTCACTTTGGGCCTGGGACATGGACACCTTCCTGGGCGGCTGTCGTAGGAAATACAGGCAGGGCACGTGCTCGGCTAGCGTGTCTCTGTTGTACGAAGTGAGGGAAAACAAAAGAGAAATAATAAAATGGTAAATTGACTGCATCTCTGTAGCGCTTTTATCCAAAGCGCTTTACGATATTGCCTAACATTCAAACATTCAGATACAGTCGCGGTGTCAGCCGTGCAAGGCGACAGCCAGCTCGCCGGGAGCAGTTAGGGTTGGGTGCCTTGCTCAGGGACACCTCGACACTCAGCTAGGAGGAGCCGGGGATCAAACTACTAACCCTGCGGTTGCCAGCCGACCTGCTCTACCTCCTGAGCTACTGCCGCCCGATAATAAGGTATAAAAAGTATGTTTATCGCCCGCGAGTTGATAGCTGTTAAAATAGTAAGTCAGGATAGGAGTGATTGTTAAACCTGTATTTAGAGTGGATGATGGCGTAGATGAAGGGGTTGTAGATGGCGGAGGCTTTGGCGATGACAGCCGGCACCGCTTTGGAGTAGGGACTGAGGTGGTTCCCGTACCTGGAAGGGGCGGAGGGTGGTACGGATCAACAGAGTGGTGCTGAAGCAGTGAATGAGGAAGTAAACAAGACACCGATCCGATGTCAGGAGAAAACACGACGTGCGTCATCATTCGACACCGACGCTGGGGTTAGTATAGAAATACAAATAAAATAAAGGTATGTTTCAAAATAGGACTTCATCAGATCAGTCTACTCAACACAGTAGCTAAAGCTATTCATTACCTCGCTCCTCCCTCTCTCTCTTTCTCTCTCTGTCTTACTACCTCTCAAATCTGCCCTTGTCACCAACACCAATCCTCCTTCCCCTTTCATGACCTACACACACACACACACACACACACACACACACACACACACACACACACACACACACACACACACACACACACACACACACACACACACACACACACTTCTTCCAGTTACAGGAACATGTGTGTGTTTGTGTGCGGGTACGTCTGTGCCTACTGAACTCTGAAGTCTTCGTCTGCGTCTAATTTTCCAGCTCTTGGTCTTGCTCTTGGGCTTGTCCTGCTGTGACATTCCCTGCCACTGCAGCCTGTTTACATCGGACCACTGACCCAGAAGGTGTTGCATGAGGCTCCGCTGAAACCCCATGGCTGATTATCCCACCTCCATCCACCCACTTAACTTGGGAATCAGAGCCACAGCTGATCACACTTTAGCCTGTATTGTTGCTATTGAGCTTTTGTTTGGCTCGGAATAATGCTAAGAATTCTAATATTACTTCAAACTCCTACAGTCTCACCCTTAAATACAATTTTGGTGTTTGATGTTGCATTTGAAATCTTTTCAGTGTTTCGCTTGCTTTTGCCGATACAAGCTGATCTGCATCTACTCAGGAACACCTCTACGACTGATTAGTGTGCATTGAAAGTCCTTGGGCTTTATCAACAACTAAAGGCAAATAATAAACAATATATATAGAGTTAGCATACATTGAATTGCTAACTCTTTTCGATGTATGCATCATTTATATAATACACTTCCCACACTTAACCATAATATCCACCTACATATTACTCACTGAACTCCTTCATTTTACAAAAAGGTATAGAGCTGTCAGTGAAGAGGGATGAGCAAAGAAATGATCACTGATCAACAACATTACATTGCTTATATAATATTTACTGTTGATGTGTATTTATTTACCCTGCCCAGGCGATGAGTGTGACGCACGCGTACGGCGACCATGAGAGGACATAAACGATGATGACAACAAAGGCCACTTTGGTCAGTTTCCACTCGGTCCTGATGGTCTGCTGCTGCACCAGCGTGGACTTCCTCACCTGTGTGCCCAGCCTCTCGATTTCCCTACCAGGACACATGAAGCAAACACAGGACATGGGTGGGAGAGAGGCCCCATCACTGTGGACGTCCCTAGAGCATTATTCCTCCGTTAATACTCATTAAAAAGCAGGTCACGATTCAGTTATTAATTATCAAGATAATTGGATGATGGTTAAAAATAAAATAAGGATTCACAAAAATTCACAAGTCCAATAAAGTTTATAATTCACAAACAAGTTACAATGTGTTGATAATAATGCTTAACTGCAATTAAATGCCATTCATGATTTGTGTAGGCATTTAAAATGTATTGGTTAAAGTTGCAATGTTTAAGATTTCAACTAGCTCATTGCTTAAAATGAACTGATTAACAGCAATTTCAATGTTATCAACCAAATTAAATCCTTTTACTGATGTATTCTACAAATATAGAAAGCTGGCACTGCCATAGCTCTCTTTGTTCACAATAATTTCTGACACTTTCGACACTGGCTAAACCCCTCCCGTTCATGCCCTCCAGCCAGCCCAGCTACACTAGTTCGTGTCACACAGTTGCACTACCATTCAGAGTGGACAGAACACTGAGTATTTTTAATCAATTTCTGAAAGTCAACCATCTATGGGCTCAATCTTACACATTGCGATTGCTACTGGGGACATGTATTAACACTATGGTTATTAAAAAGTGGTACCAAATCTTTGTCACATTCTCATAAGTCTTGAATTACCTGCCGGCACTGCGTATAGCCAGGAACATGCACAGATAGCAGTAGGATATTATACCCAGAGGGATGAAGAACACGAAGCAGCACAGCATCAATGTGTAGCTCTTATTGGCCGGGGTGGACGTCACGTAATCCCATGTGCATGATGTCATCAGACCCTCTGGGATGTAGGAGCCTGGAGAGGGGGAGAGGAGGAAGAGGAGGAGAAGGACCTTTAACTAAGAACCAAATCCCTCAAACTTTAACCTAGTAAAGTCAACTTCAATGTATTTTTTAATGGCTTAATTTTTCGTGATTAGTTTTTTGGGTGGCCAGTTTTCAAAGTTTTCATGACCATTAAAGTTGATATATTATACCAGCAGTTGTGAGTGTGATTAGCAACGGCTTGTAACGGCTAATCACACTCATACCTGGTGGTATATAATATAACAATATAATATTATAATATATATAATATGTTTGATGGATTTTCGAATCAGTTTTTCCCACGTTATTTATGTGAAATATAAATACAATAAAATACAATAAAAATATATTTCTAAATATTCATGTGTAAAAGAATGAGCCAATAAAAACCCAAGTGTCTGCTTAATGACTCATCGTCGGGGAACTGCTTCCAAGGACGGTGGTCACTCACTCCATCCCAGCAGGGGCGCCAGGCTCCAGGCCAGCGAGTAGAGCCAGACCAGCAGGATCACCACCATGGTGCGCCGGCCCGAGATCCAGCGGATGGACCTGCAGGGGCTTGGTGATGACGATGTAGCGGTCAGGGAGATGGCCAGCAGGTTGATCATTGAGGTGATACCGAACAATGCCCCACAGAAGGCATACATCTTGCAGCCTGGGGAGACAGAGGTTAAAGGGGTGAGGATTAAAGTAAACACCCCGCCCCCAGCTCAAAAAAACATTCTCTGTTATGGCCTGAGGTGTTGTTGAAAATGGTTTGTGTTTATTCTGGACATTTTTTAAAAAGGTGACATATTATACCACCAGGTGTGAGTGTGATTAGCCGTTACAATCCGTTTTCAAAATCTGACATCAAAAGTGGGCCTGTCCACCTAGATGTATACATATAGATGAGGAATGCTTGCTGCAGTCGACTGGGTAGGCTGGTAGACTGATCTATCCAGCACACATCTAGGTGGACATGCCCACTAGGTGATGTCAGAAGAGGAAGATTTCTCAAAACGGCTTTGTAATGGCTAATCACACTCACAGCTGGTGGTATAATATGTCTCCTTTTAAGTTGTGACAGGGGGGGAAATTCCTCGGGATTCTCTAAAATACCAAGAAGTCTGTCGTTTCAGTCTCGAATCACTTTTCCAGAGTGGTTGTTTTTCTAGGGTGCTGGCCACCTTAGCTTGAGGGAGTGATATGTGGGGATTGATAAGGTTTGACCACGCCCCCTGCACAATCTCACGCCTGTTCACAATTTCATGCCTGTTCACAATTTTTTTCTAAACACGTAAGCGGAATTGCTCCTGCTTACAGAGGGCGAACTTAGTCCTTAAACAAAAGGCAATCTGTTTGAGTCCGGGGGGGAATGCTTACGGGGAATCAGAAAAGTGATGGGATGAGCAGGATGTGGAGTAGTCCTCCACTAGCTAATTTGTTTAATGTTGTTAAATGTGTTGAGGAGCTTCATCTCAGTATGATTACATGATTAGGAAATATTTTTCGTAGTCTCATTTCCCTAATGAGGCTGCGGCAGTACAACATGTTAGCATGCTATTATTTCCTATGTGACACACGGCTAATCAAATGCTTCGACTCGCACACTTCAAAATTTTGTCTGACGTAATGCAATTAATGAGGTTTCTGCAAAATATGTCAACATGGTGATATGCTGCAATGTGATTTAATGTTTGTTTTGACGAAATGTGGGGCTTTCCTTCATGTATTTATGGCTGCTGTAAAAATCCATTCATAGATGCAGACTTAGAACAGTTTAGTTTGATGAATGAATACTATTCTTCTGAGGACAAATGTAAGTAACATTGCAAGTAATTTTTTTTTTAATATAATATAACTACTAAAATGATCGTTGACATTACCTGTCTCGCCAAAAATCCACTCTTTGAAGAGAGAGTTGATGAAGAAGATGGGTGACTGCGTGATGGCCATCAGGAAGTCACTAACCGCCAAGTTCATGATGAAATAGTTGGGAGGAGTGCGGAGCTTCTTGTTACT